>NC_142174.1:7419745-7469891 GCF_029865625.1 Vigna umbellata | reverse complement strand
CCTTCGTCCATTTCATCAAATTCGTCCACTTCGTCCACTTCTTCTACTTCGTCAACTTCGTTCACTTCGTCACCTTCGTCAACTTCATCCACTTTGTCCACTTCTTCTACATCGTCAACTTCGTCCACTTCGTCAACTTCGTCTACTTCCTCCACTTCCTCCACTTCGTCAACTTCTTCAACTTCATCCACTTCGTGAACTTCCTCCACTTCGTCGCCTTCCTCCACATCGTCCACTTCTTCGTCCACTTCTTCCTCCACTTCGTCCACTTCTCCAGTTCGTCCACTTCGTCCCCTTCGTCCACATCGTCCAC
Organism: Vigna umbellata; assembly: GCF_029865625.1. Lineage (NCBI taxonomy): Eukaryota > Viridiplantae > Streptophyta > Magnoliopsida > Fabales > Fabaceae > Vigna > Vigna umbellata. Next base: position 7,469,578 of record NC_142174.1, on the reverse strand, counting down.
TTCGTCCACTTCGTCAACATCGTCCACTTCGTTAACTTCGTCCACTTCGTCCACTTCGTCAACTTTGCCCACTTCGTTCACTTCCTGCACTTCTTCAACTTCGTCCACTTCGCCACTACGTCAACTTCGTTCACTTCGTCCAGTACCTCCACTTCGTCAACTTCGTCCACGTCGTCCACTTCTTCACTTCGTCAACTTCGTCACCTTCGTCACCCTCGTCAACTTCGTCCACTTCCTCCACTACGTCCACTTCCTCCACTTCCTCCACTTCCCTCACTTCCTCCACTTCCTCCACTTCCTCCACTTCCTCCACCTCCTCCACTTCATCCACTTCTTCCTCCACTTTGTCCACTTTGTCAACTTTGTCAGGTTCATCGACTTCGTCAACTTCGTCCACTTCGTCAACTTCCTCCACTTCGTCCACTTCGTCAACTTCGTCAACTTCCTCCACTTCCTTCACTTCCTGCACTTCATCCACTTCTTCCCCACTTCATCCACTTCCTCCACTTCCTTCACTCCTTCAACTTCGTCCACTTCGTCAACTTCGTCCACTTCGTCCCGTTCGCCCGCTTCGTCCACGTCGTCCACTTTGTCAACTTCCTCCACTTCGTCCACTTCGTCAACTGCATCGAGTTCGTCAACTTTGTCAACTTCGTCCACTTCCTGCACTTCTTCAACTTCGTCCACTTCGCCACTTCGTCCACTTCGTCCGCTTCCTCCACTTCCTCCACTTCGTCAACTTTGTCCCCTTCGTCCACTTCGTCAACTTGGTCCACTTATTCCACTTCGTCCACTTCGTCCACTTCGTTCACTTCGTCCACTTCGTCCACTTCGTCCACTTCGTCCACTTCGTCCACTTCGTCCACTTCGTCCACTTCGTCCACTTCGTACACTTCGTACACTTCGCCCACTTCGTCCAATTCGTCCAATTCGTCAACTTCGTCCACTTCGTCCAGTTCTTGTACTTCGTCAACTTCGTCACCTTCGTCAACTTCGTCCACTACCTCGACTTCCTCCACTTCGTCAACTTCTTCCACTTCGCCCATTTCACCCACTTCCTCCACTTTCTCAACTTCATCAAGTTCATCCACTTCGTCCACTTCCTCCCCTTCCTCCACTTCCTTCACATCGTTTATTTCGTCAACTTCGTCCACTTCGCCACATCGCCACTTCGTCCACTTCCTCCACTTCCTCCACTTCCTCCACTTCGTCAACTTCGTCAACTTCCTCCACTTCGTCCACTTCGTAAACTTCGTCAACTTCCTCCACTTCCTCCACTTCCTCCACTTCTTCGTCCACTTCCTCCTCCACTTCCTCCACTTCGTCAACTTTGTCCACTTTGTCCCCTTCGTCCTCTTCGTCCACATTGTCCACTTCGTCCACTTCGCCCACTTTGTCCACTTCGTCAACTTCGTCAACTTCATCCAATTCGTCAACTTCGTCCAATTCGTCAAGTTTATCCAGTTCGTGAACTTTGTCAACTTCGTCCACTTCTTGCACTTCTTCAACTTCGTCCACTTCGTCCACTTCCCCACTTCGTCCACTTCCTCCACTTCGTCATCTTCGTCCACTTCTTTCACTTCGCCACTTTGTCCACTTCCTCCACTTCGTCCACTTCGTCCACTTCGTCACCTTCGTCCACTTCATCAACTTCGTCCACTTCGTCCACTTCTTCTACTTCGTCAACTTCGTTTACTTCGTCACCTTCGTCAACTTCATCCACTTCGTCCACTACTTCTACATCGTCAACTTCGTCCACTTCGTCAACTTCGTCTACTTCCTCCACTTCCTCCACTTCGTCAACTTCTTCAACTTCATCCACTTCGTGAACTTCCTCCACTTCGTCGCCTTCGTCCACATCGTCCACTTCTTCCTCCACTTCGTCCACTTCGTCCACTTCTCCAGTTCGTCCACTTCGTCCCCTTCGTCCACATCGTCCACTTCGTCCACTTCGTCAACATCGTCCACTTCGTCCACTTGGTCAACATCGTCCACTTCGTTAACTTCGTCCACTTCGTCAACTTTGTCCACTTCGTTCACTTCCTGCACTTCTTCAACTTCGTCCACTTCGCCACTTCGTCAACTTCGTCAACTTCGTTCACTTCGTCCACTTCGTCCACTACCTCCACTTCGTCAACTTCGTCCACGTGGTCCACTGCTTCACTTCGTCAACTTCGTCACCTTCGTCACCCTCGTCAACTTCGTCGACTTCCTCCACTACGTCCACTTCCTCCACTTCCTCCACTTCCCTCACTTCCTCCACTTCCTCCACTTCCTCCACTTCCTCCACCTCCTCCACTTCATCCACTTCTTCCTCCACTTTGTGCACTTTGTCAACTTTGTCAGGTTCATCCACTTCGTCGACTTCGTCCACTTCGTCACTTCTTCAATTTCGTCCACTTCGTGCACTTCCTCCACTTCGTCCACTTCATCAACTTCGTCCCCTTCGTCCACTTCGTCCACTTCATCCACTTCGTCAACTCCGCCCACTTCGTCCACTTCGTCCACTTCGTCCACTTCGTAGACTTCCTCCACTTCCTTCACTTCCTCCACTTTCTCCACTTCCTCCACTTCCTCGACTTCCGCCACTTCGTCACTTCCTCAATTTCGTCCACTTCCTCCACTTTCTCCACTTCCTCCACTTCATCCACTTCCTCCAATTCGTCCACTTTGTCAACTTCCTCCACTTCCTCAACTTCCTCCGCTTCCTCCGCTTCGTCCACTTCGTCATCTTCGTCCACTTCGTCCAGTTCGCAAAACTTCGTCAACTTCGTCCCCTTCGTGCACTTCGTCCACTTTGTCAACATCGTCCACTTCCTCCACTTCGTCAACTCCGCCAACTTTGTCCACTTCCTCCACTTGAACCTCTTCCTCCACTTCGTCTACTTCATCAACTTCGTCCGCTTCCTCCACTAACTCCACTTCCTCCAGTTCTTCCACTTCCTCCACTTTGTCAACTCCGCTCACATTGTCCACTTCCGCCACTTCCACCGCTTCCTCTACATCCTTCGCTTCCTTCGCTTCGTCCACTTCGCCACATCGTCCTCTTCCTCCATTTCCTCTACTTCCTGCACTTCCTCCACTTCGTCCACTTCGTCCACTTCATCCACTTCTTCCTCCACTTTGTCCACTTTGTCAACTTTGTCAGGTTCATCCACTTCGTCAACTTCGTCCACTTCGTCACTTCGCCACTTCGTCCACTTCGTCAACTTCCTCCACTTCCTTCACTTCCTTCACTTCATCCACTTCTTCCCCACTTCGTGCACTTCATCCACTTCCTCCACTTCCTCCACCTCGTCAACTTCGTCCACTTCGTCAACTTCGTCCACTTCGTCCTGTTCGCCCGCTTCGTCCACATCGTCCACTTCGTCCACTTCGTCAACTTCATCCAGTTCGTCAACTTTGTCAACTTCGTCCACTGCGTCCACTTCGTCCACTTCCTCCACTTCCTCCACTTCTTCAACTCCGTCCACTTCGCCACTTATTCAATTTCGTCCACTTCGTCCACTTCCTCCACTTCGTCTACTTCATCAACTTCGTCCGCTTCGTCCACTAACTCCACTTCCTCCAGTTCTTCCACTTCCTCCACTACCTCCACTTTGTCAACTCCGCCCACATCGTCCACTTCCGCCACTTCCACCGCTTCCTCCGCATCCTTCGCTTCCTTCGCTTCGTCCACTTCGTCCAATTCGTCCACTTTGTCAACTTCGTCATCTTCGTCCACTTCGTCCAGTTCGTAAACTTCGTCCACTTCGTCCCCTTCGTGCACTTCGTCCACTTCGTCAACATCGTCCACTTCCTCCACTTCGTCAACTCCGCCAACTTTGTCCACTTCCACCACTTGAACCACTTCCTCCACTTCGTCTACTTCATCAACTTCGTCCGCTTCCTCCACTAATTCCACTTCCTCCAGTTCTTCCACTTCCTCGACTTTGTCAACTCCACTCACATCGTCCACTTCCGCCACTTCCACCGCTTCCTCCACTTCCCAATATCGTCCACTTCCTCTACTTCCTGCACTTCCTCCACTTCGTCCACTTCGTCCACTTCGTCCACTTCGTCCACTTCATCCACTTCTTCCACCACTTTGTCCACTTTGTCAACTTTGTCAGGTTCATCCACTTCGTCAACTTCATCCACTTCGTCCACTTCGCCACTTTGTCAACTTCGTCCACTTCGTCCGCTTCTTCCACTTCCTCCAGTTCCTCCACTTCGTCAACTTTGTCCCCTTCGTCCACTTCGTCCACTTGGTCCACTTCGTCAACTCCGTCCACTTCGTCCACTTCGTCCACTTCGTCCACTTCGTCCACTTCGTCCACTTCGTCCACTTCGTCCACTTCGTCCACTTCGTCCACTTCGTCCACTTCGTCCAATTCGTCAACTTCGTCCACTTCGTCCTGTTCGCCCGCTTCGTCCACATCGTCCACTTCGTCAACTTCATCCAGTTCGTCAACTTTGTCAACTTCGTCCACTTCGTCCACTTCCTCCAGTTCCTCCACTTCTTCAACTCCGTCCACTTCGCCACTTATTCAATTTCGTCCACTTCGTCCACTTCCTCCACTTCGTCTACTTCATCAACTTCGTCCGCTTCGTCCACTAACTCCACTTCCTCCAGTTCTTCCACTTCCTCCACTACCTCCACTTTGTCAACTCCGCCCACATCGTCCACTTCCGCCACTTCCACCGCTTCCTCCGCATCCTTCGCTTCCTTCGCTTCGTCCACTTCGTCCACTTCGTCCACTTCGTCCACTTCGCCACATCGTCCACTTCCTCCACTTCCTCTACTTCCTGCACTTCCTCCACTTCGTCCACTTCCTCCACTTCGTCCACTTCGTCCACTTCGTCAACTTCGTCCACTTCGTCCACTTCGTCAACTTCGTCCACTTCGTAGTCCTCCACGTCGTCCACTTTGTCAACTTCGTCCACTTCCTCCACTTCCTCCACTTCTTCAACTCCGTCCACTTCGCCACTTCTTCAATTTCGTCCACTTCGTCCACTTCCTCCACTTCCTCCACTTCATCAACTTCGTCCCCTTCGTCCACTTGGTCCACTTCATCCACTTCGTCAACTCCGCCCACTTCGTCCACTTCGTCCACTTCGTCGACTTCCTCCACTTCCTTCACTTCGTCCACTTTCTCCACTTCCTCCACTTCCTCCACTTCCGCCACTTCGTCACTTCCTCAATTTCGTCCATTTCCTCCACTTTCTCCACTTCCTCCACTTCATCCACTTCCTCCAATTCGTCCACTTTGTCAACTTCCTCCACTTCCTCAACTTCCTCCGCTTCCTCCGCTTCGTCAACTTCGTCATCTTCGTCCACTTCGTCCAGTTCGCAAAACTTCGTCAACTTCGTCCCCTTCGTGCACTTCGTCCACTTTGTCAACATCGTCCACTTCCTCCACTTCGTCAACTCCGCCAACTTTGTCCACTTCCTCCACTTGAACCACTTCCTCCACTTCGTCTACTTCATCAACTTCGTCCGCTTCCTCCACTAACTCCACTTCCTCCAGTTCTTCCACTTCCTCCACTTCCTCCACTTTGTCAACTCCGCTCACATTGTCCACTTCCGCCACTTCCACCGCTTCCTCTACATCCTTCGCTTCCTTCGCTTCGTCCACTTCGTCCACTTCGCCACATCATCCTCTTCCTCCACTTCCTCTACTTCCTGCACTTCCTCCACTTCGTCCACTTCATCCACTTCTTCCTCCACTTTGTCCACTTTGTCAACTTTGTCAGGTTCATCCACTTCGTCAACTTCGTCCACTTCGTCACTTCGCCACTTCGTCCACTTCGTCAACTTCCTCCACTTCGTCCACTTCGTCAACTTCCTCCACTTCCTTCACTTCCTTCACTTCATCCACTTCTTCCCCACTTCGTGCACTTCATCCACTTCCTCCACTTCCTCCACCTCGTCAACTTCGTCCACTTCGTCAACTTCGTCCACTTCGTCCTGTTCGCCCGCTTCGTCCACATCGTCCACTTCGTCCACTTCGTCAACTTCATCCAGTTCGTCAACTTTGTCAACTTCGTCCACTTCGTCCACTTCCTCCACTTCCTCCACTTCTTCAACTCCGTCCACTTCGCCACTTATTCAATTTCGTCCACTTCGTCCACTTCCTCCACTTCGTCTACTTCATCAACTTCGTCCGCTTCTTCCACTAACTCCACTTCCTCCAGTTCTTCCACTTCCTCCACTACCTCCACTTTGTCAACTCCGCCCACATCGTCCACTTCCGCCACTTCCACCGCTTCCTCCGCATCCTTCGCTTCCTTCGCTTCGTCCACTTCGTCCACTTCGCCACATCGTCCACTTCCTCCACTTCCTCTACTTCCTGCACTTCCTCCACTTCGTCCACTTCGTCCACTTCGTCCACTTCGTCAACTTCGTCCACTTCGTCCACTTCGTCAACTTCGTCCACTTCGTAGTCCTCCACGTCGTCCACTTTGTCAACTTCGTCCACTTCGTCCACTTCGTAGTCCTCCACGTCATCCACTTTGTCAACTTCGTCCACTTCGTCCACTTCCTCCACTTCCTCCACTTCATCAACTTCGTCCCCTTCGTCCACTTGGTCCCCTTCATCCACTTCGTCAACTCCGCCCACTTCGTCCACTTCGTCCACTTCGTCCACTTCGTCCACTTCGTCCACTTCGTCCACTTCGTCCACTTCGTAGACTTCCTCCACTTCCTTCACTTCCTCCACTTTCTCCACTTCCTCCACTTCCTCCACTTCCGCCACTTCGTCACTTCCTCAATTTCGTCCACTTCCTCCACTTTCTCCACTTCCTCCACTTCATCCACTTCCTCCAATTCGTCCACTTTGTCAACTTCCTCCACTTCCTCAACTTCCTCCGCTTCCTCCGCTTCGTCAACTTCGTCATCTTCGTCCACTTCGTCCAGTTCGTAAACTTCGTCAACTTCGTCACCTTCGTGCACTTCGTCCACTTCGTCAACATCGTCCACTTCCTCCACTTCGTCAACTCCGCCAACTTTGTCCACTTCCTCCACTTGAACCACTTCCTCCACTTCGTCTACTTCATCAACTTCGTCCGCTTCCTCCACTAATTCCACTTCCTCCAGTTCTTCCACTTCCTCGACTTTGTCAACTCCACTCACATCGTCCACTTCCGCCACTTCCACCGCTTCCTCCACTTCGCCATATCGTCCACTTCTACTTCCTGCACTTCCTCCACTTCCTCCACTTCGTCCACTTCATCCACTTCTTCCACCACTTTGTCCACTTTGTCAACTTTGTCAGGTTTATCCACTTCGTCAACTTCATCCACTTCGTCCACTTCGCCACTTCGTCAACTTCGTCCACTTCGTCCGCTTCTTCCACTTCCTCCAGTTCCTCCACTTCGTCAACTTTGTCCCCTTCGTCCACTTCGTCCACATGGTCCACTTCGTCAACTCCGTCCACTTCGTCCACTTCGTCCACTTCGTCCACTTCGTCCACTTCGTCCACTTCGTCCAATTCGTCAACTTCGTCCACTTCGTCCTGTTCGCCCGCTTCGTCCACATCGTCCACTTCGTCAACTTCATCCAGTTCGTCAACTTTGTCAACTTCGTCCACTTCGTCCACTTCCTCCACTTCCTCCACTTCTTCAACTCCGTCCACTTCGCCACTTATTCAATTTCGTCCACTTCGTCCACTTCCTCCACTTCGTCTACTTCACATCTTAACATCTAACACTCCCCCTCAAGCTGGAGCATATAAATCATATGTTCCAAGCTTGTTACAAAGATAATCAATTCTAGGTCCTCGTAAGGACTTAGTGAATATGTCTGCCAACTGGTTGCTTGAGTTAACAAACTCAGTCTTGATATCTCCGGATATGATTTTTTCTCGAATGAAATGACAATCAACTTCAATGTGTTTGGTTCTCTCATGGAAGACAGGGTTAGAGCTAATATGGAGAGCAGCTTGATTATCACATATAAGTATCATGTGAGTGACATCTCCAAATTTCAATTCACTAAGCAATTGTTTAAGCCACACAAGCTCGCAAGTAGCTGATGCCATAGCTCTATATTCTGCTTCTGCACTAGACCTTGCCACAACACTTTGCTTCTTACTTTTCCAAGATATCAGGTTGCTACCAATAGAGACACAATATCCAGAAGTAGACCTCCTATCAGAAGGGGAACCAGCCCAATCAGCATCTGAATAACAAACAATTTTTGTATCGTTGTTAGGGCCATATAGCAAACCTTTTCCAGGTGATCTTTTAATATACTTCAGTATGCGAACAACTGCCTCCCAATGGTCTTCACATGGGGAGTTTAGAAATTGACTCACCACACTAACTGCGAAAGAAATGTCAGGACGCGTAACAGTAAGATAGTTTAATTTACCAACTAGTCTTCTGTACCGTTCAGGATCTGAGAAAGGCTCCCCCTGATTTGGTAGGAGTTTGATGTTAGGGTCCATAGGTGTCTCAACAGATTTACAATTCATTAACCCTGTTTCCTCCAAGATGTCTAACGCATACTTCCTCTGAGATATGACAATACCATCATTGGATTGTGCTACTTCAATACCCAAAAAGTACCGGAGTTTGCCAAGATCTTTGGTTTGAAAATGATGACAAAGGTGTTGTTTCATCTGAGAGATGCCAAGATAGTCGCTTCCTGTGAGAACAATATCATCGACATACACTATTAAGTAGATACATCCAGCACTCGAGTGGCGATAGAACACCGAATGATCCGCTTCACTGCGAGACATACCAAATTGTTGAACAACACAACTGAATTTACCAAACCAGGCCCGAGGAGACTGTTTTAGGCCATATAAGGATTTGCGAAGACGACATACCAATCCAGATGACTCCCCCTGAGCAACAAAGCCAGGCGGTTGCTCCATATAAATTTCTTCATGCAAATCACCATTGAGGAAAGCATTTTTGACATCAAGTTGGTAAAGAGGCCATTGGCGAAGAGCGGCCATGGCAATGAAGAGGCGAACAGAGGTCATTTTTGCCACTGGCGAAAAAGTATCACCATAATCCAAACCAAAAATCTGTGTGTAGCCTTTGGCAACCAGTCGAGCTTTCAGACGATCAATCGTGCCATCAGGACCAACCTTGATAGCATACACCCACCTGCAACCAACAACAGACTTTCCAGATGGTAATTGGACCAGCTCCCAAGTTCCACTTTCCTGTAAAGCACTTAATTCATCCATCATAGCTTGACGCCAACCAGGATGAGTTAAGGCATCACTCACAGATTTGGGAATTGACACAGAAGAAATGGATGAGAGACAAGTATAAAAAGATGGAGATAATCTGTTGTAATTAAGAACAGTATAATGGGGGGAAGGGTTACGGGTAGAGCGTATACCTTTACGGAGGGCAATAGGCAAGTCAGACTCAGTTGCTGGAGCCGGAGGAGACACATGAGGCGGCACCGGAAGTGAGTCATGAGGGAGACGATTACGGCGACTATAAACCTGAAGGGGTGGAGGTGAAGTATGATTCTGTGGTGAAGGAGAGTCTAAAGAAGGAGAAGACAAAATGGGTGGAGCATCACCAGGAGGATCACATATAAGAGGAATATCAACAGTAACAGGGAGAGGTACAGAACTAGAAGATAGATGTGAAAAGTAAAAAGAAGACTCATCAAAAGTGACATCAGCAGAGATAAAATGACGATTGAGGGAAGGGGAAAAACACTTATAGCCCTTTTGTGACCGTGGAAATCCTAAGAAGACACATTTGTGAGACCGAGGAGATAACTTATCAAGACCAGGACTAAAATCATGAACAAAACATGTAGACCCAAAAACTCGAAGAGGTAATGGATGCAGAGGGTCTTGAGGAAATAAGATAGAATGAGGGATTTTGTTATCTAGGACGGAAGATGGCATGCGGTTGATAAGATAACATGCTGTGAGAACTGCATCACCCCAAAAACGGGAGGGTACTTGACCATGAATAAGAAGTGTACGAGTTGTTTCAATAAGGTGTCTATTCTTGCGCTCAGCCACCCCATTTTGTTGAGGGGTATAAGCACATGAGGTTTGGTGAAGAATGCCATGAGAAGCCATAAACTGTTTAAACGGTTGAGAAAGGTATTCACGGCCATTATCACTACGTAAATTTCGAATAGAAACCCCAAACTGTGTTTTTATTTCATTGAAAAAAGATTGAAAAATAGAAAACAACTCAGAACGATTCTTCATTAAAAATAACCAAGTACATCTGGAATAGTCATCAATAAAGGTAACAAAATACTGAAAACCTAAAATGGACTTAACACGACTAGGTCCCCAAATGTCAGAATGAACCAATGAAAAAGGAGACGACGCCCGTTGTGAGACACTACGAGGAAAGGAACTACGAGTATGCTTCCCTAACTGACAAGACTCACACGACAAACTTGATAATGTGGACAACCTTGGGACAAGTTGTTGTAGTTTGGCAAGACTGGGATGACCGAACTGAGCATGAAGAAGGGATGGTGACTCCATGACAACGCCAACATGTGGAGAAGGGCGGAGATGATAAAGGCCATGAGACTCACATCCTGTGCCAATCATGTGTTTCGAACTCCGGTCCTGCAACCAAACAGAATCTTTAGTAAACGAAATAACACAATTAAGAGTACGAGTTAAACGACTAATGGACAATAAGTTGAAGGGAGACCCAGGCACATAAAGTACATGATCGATGGATATGGATGGAAAAATATTAACAGTACCAATACCATGAGATGAGACTCTAGACCCATCAGCCATTGTTACTGAGGGTAAATTATTCGGACATGACAAGGAAGAAAACAAGGACTTGTTACCAGTGATATGATCTGTGGCGCCTGAGTCAAGGACCCAAGGTCCAAGGGAGTGAGTTAGACCAACAAAAGGTGTACCTGTACGTGCAACAGATGCAGATGTAGTGGAACCAGAGTGCTGATGATCCTCATACCATTTGAGAAATTCGTTAAAGATTGCAGGTTTGTCTACGATATTAGATGAAGTAGGATGGTCAGCAGACGGTGATCGGGGAGGTGGATCAGAATTTGCCATTGCTACAGGTCGAGGAGGACGTCCATGGAGAGCATAACATCTATCAATTTTGTGGCCTAACTTGCCACAATGGTCACATTTTGGACGTCCTTTACTTGGCTTGCGAGACCGACTTCGATCATCACGTTGAGCAGCCATAACAGAGGAATCATCAGTATGAGGGGATGTCTCAGTGACGGGTTTGCTCGGTATACGCAAAAGAGCAGAACAAGTAGAAGTAAAGTTGGGTATGACAGGAGAACCCAAAATCTGATCACGGACATGAGAAACATCATCAGAGAGTCCGTATAATGCCAACAACATGAAGAACTTTGATCGCTGTTCCAATTCTTCAGCAGGAGTGGAAGCAGGAGGTAATATATCATTAAAGTCATGAAGAAGGGCATGAATTTTACCCAAATATTCTGCCATAGGACCAGGATTGCGCGGACCAATAACAGTTAATAGGTCCTGACAAACACCATAAAGACGCTGAGTGTCATTGGTGTATAACAACTTCGCTTGTGCCCATACTTCTGAACATGTTTCATAGGATCGAAACATTTGTTTCAGTGAGGAGTGAATGGTGGACTTTATAACAATGCACAACTGAGCATCAATTTTCATCCAGCGGGAAGTGTCATCTATGGGAGCAGTAGTCACATTTTGAGTAAGATGATCTAAGTACCCTTGACTCTTCAACCAAAGTTTAATGTCGGACGCCCATGTTGCATAATTTGTGCCATCTAACTTGTCAATGGACAAGTGTACATTCACATAATTGGTATATATTGAAGGATCAGAAGATGAGCCACCAATAGAGGTGTTTGTAGACGAGGAAGACGCCATAGGGAAGGAGAAACCCTAAAAATTCAAGGTGCTCCGATTGACGCAACGACCACAGATCCAGAAAGAGGGCGAGGAGGCGATCACGGCGGTGCTGATCGGCGGCGGAAAGCTCCGGCGACGCGCCGGCACGCGCGGCGGCAACGGCGACTCTTGCAGCGGCGCGTGGAGGCGCGTGGGAGGTCCGTTCGCCGCGATCTTCGTACGACGGTGGTCGCCCGGCCGAGACGATTCCGATGGTGTGGTCGCCGGTCGATTCTGGAACTCCGGCGGCGGCGACGGCGGCGGCGGCAGCGGCGACGGCGGCAGCAGCAGCGACGGCGGCAGTGAGGGGTGCCAGAGACCGTGGAGTTGACTGGAACTATTCCTGTGCTCTAGATACCATATGAGAAATAGAGAAGATTGGGAGAGAATATCCCTTGTGTGTGTTGCATACACATAGGGTAATTTATTTATATTGTAAGATATGGGCCAATGCCCTTAATACATAATAGACTAAGCCCAAATAACAGAAACACACATCTTAACATCTTAACATCTAACACTAACTAATGATGAAAGAAAGCATGTATCATAAATATGATGTTTAAACACAAAATTTCATATATGAGAGCTTCAAAAGATTACATTGATTCCCCAACAACAATACAAAGTTTAGTTCACCATATTCATGGTGAAACTAGATGAACAATAATGAAATAATGGAAGAGATAGAAAAACCCTAGAAAGAGAAGAGGAGAGTCGTCACCATCTCCAATTCTACCCCCAAGGGGTGAAAAGTGTGTTTTGCGTCTTCTCCCAGCCAAAGATACAAACCTTAGGAAGTCCTAAAGCTTATATACTTATTCGAAATATTACAGAAAAGTGGGCCTAAGCCCAAAATAATGCCGCTCAGCGGCAAACTACCGCTCAGCGGTAAGTGCGTGTGTTGATTCTTCCCCTCAGCGGCATTTTCACCCCTCAGCGGAGCCAACGGGAGTTCATTAGTGCCGCTCAGCGGTAAACTGGCGCTGAGCAGTACTTGCGGCTTCTCTTCTTTTGCAATTTTTGAGTTCTTTTCTGATTCCATCTCTATCCTTCTTCACTTCTTTCATCAAATTCACCTTAAAACCTGCATAAAACACTGAAATCAAGCATAAACCTGTCCAACTCTCTTATTTCCAAAAATATAAACAAAAGCATGATTCCAAGCTAGTTTCTAAGTGTTAAAGGTTGTTTTTAGTATCAATTTTAAGCATGAAAATAACAGTTTTTCAACTGTTATCAGGAGGCTGATACTTCTAAGGTTTTCCAGTTCCCGAAAATGGGTTGAACTTGGGCTCAGTTTCGACAGGGGTATCCTCAGCAGCCGCTGGTGCCTTTCCAGTAGAATGCGGTGCAATGGGCTTTTCAGGTTCCTTGTAATCCAAGGGAGGAGCAAAGTCCACCTTGCAGTCAATCTCAATTATGCTTATGGCATTGTCAGACTTAGTTTCTATAATATCTATGTAATATTTTTTGTTGTTGTAAGCCACCATAATGCTATCTCCAGTAGTCAAGCAGGAAAAATTCCTCAGTGTCGTTTCTAAGATAACTTTCGGATTCGAAATATCTAAGAAGTCCTTTGTGTGGGGCTGTAACTTAACATATGTCCCTTTTGGAAGTGTCACATTTTTCACTTTCTAAGAGACAAGAAGGCAGTAGGGTGTAGATGGATATTCACAGTGAAACATAAGGCAGATGGGACAATAGAAAGATATAAAACTAGATTGGTGGCAAAAGGATATACCCAAACATATGGGATTGACTATGAGGAGACATTTGCCCCAGTGGCAAAGATGAATACAGTTCGAGTTATTCTTGCTTTGGCTGCTCATTTTGGATGGAACTTACACCAGCTGAATGTGAAGAATGCCTTTCTTCATGGAAATCTAGAAGAGGAAGTGTACATGGAGATACCCCAGGCTTTGAGGTGAAAAATTGAAGAAACAAGGTATGCCTCCTGAAGAAAACATTGTATTTAAGCAATCCCCTAGAGCATGGTTTGGAAGATTTACAAAAGCAATGGTTTCCTTGCGATATAGACAAAGCCAAGGAGATCACACTCTATTCATAAAGCACTCTTCTACAGGTAAACTCACTCTATTGCTTGTCTATGTGGATGATATGATTATTGCAGGAGATGATGAAACAGAAAAATTGGCATTAAAAGATAAATTGGCAGCTCAATTTGAAATGAAAGACCTAGGAAAACTCAAATATTTTCTTGGAATAGAGGTTGCCTACTCCAAGAACGGAATTTTCATCTCCCAAAGGAAATATGTACTTGATCTCCTCAAAGAATCAGGAAAGTTGGGATGTAGAACCTCAACAGTTCCTATAGAACAGAATCACAGAATTGGAAGTGAAGAAAGTGCTCCTGTAGAGAAGGCCCTATATCAGAGATTTGCAGGAAAATTGATTTATCTATCACACACAAGACCGGATATTGCTTATGCAGTTAGTGTAGTGAGCCAATTTTTGCATGATCCAAGAGAGAGACATGCAAGTAGTTGACAAAATTCTCCAATACTTGAAGTCATGTCCAGGAAATGGGCTATTATTTAAAAGGGAAGACACATTGACTATGAAGATATATATTGATGCTGACTAGCAGGTTCTATTACTGACGAAAAATCTTCTTCTGGGTATTGTGTGTTTCTTGGAGATAGTTTGGTAACATGGAGAAGCAAAAAGCAAGATAGAGTATCCCGTTCTAGTGCAGAAGTTGAATTTCGAGCTCTTGCTCAAGGAATGTGTGAAGGACTCTGGATGAAAATCATTTTGGATGATCTTAAAGTCAAAGTGGAGAACCCGGTGCAACTACACTGTGACAATAAGTCTGCCATGAGCATAGCCCATAATCTAGTACAGCATGACAGAACCAAACACATTGAGATTGACAGACATTTCATCAAAGATAATCTTGACAAAGGCTTTGTGATTACAACTCATGTTCCTACAGAACTTCAAATAGCACATATTTTTACAAAAGGGCTTCCTCCGGGTAGATATCAAGATCTTGTAGGCAAGTTGGGAATGATTGATATTCATTTACCAACTTGAGGGGGAGTGTTGTAATTAGAAAAGATATCTTTAGAATCTTCCTAATTAGAGAAAATAGATATATAATCTTCTATTTTATTTTGTTTACCTAGTTTCCCTATTTCCCTTTTTAGGAGAATTAGATTATTACAAATAGATGATATGAGAATGTATTTTTCATGATTGAGAATAATAAAATTAGTCCTATTTTCAACTATAACTCTCATGCTTCTTTCTGCGCATCTGTTGCCCGGGCTGTAGGGTCCTCCACAGTGGAAACATCGCCCCTCCTCTCGCCTTTTTATGTACTCTAGGTAGGGCAATGTCTTCACCCCCTACCTTGGGTGTTCCCCCCTGCGTTGCTGCTTACTTTGGAGCTTAGAGTACTAGGAATTCCTTCATTCTTCGATCCATGTCCCTTGCCAGTGTTAACTGATCCCTTCATTGACCCTTATAAGTTTTGGTCCTTGCGACCGTCCCATAACTCGTTTGGTATCTCCCCCACATCAGACCCCCTTTACTAACCATTCCGCCACTTCCTCGGGGAATTATCCCAGCCTGTTCCAGATCTCGATGTCCCTCCTGTAACCCAGCAAAGAAATATCCAAGTAGCTACTCTTCAGTCACTCTCATGGCCTGTGCCACCAGGACTTCAAACTCCTGTACATATTCTTCGACGCTCCCCTGCTATCACACCGCCACAAGCTTTTCAAAAATAATGCCTTGATTGAGTCCACTGAACCTCCGCATCAGAGCTTCTGTGAACGTTCTCTCGGATGGGTTCTTGGTTTTTTTGCGCCAAAAACGGAACCAATAACTGGCCCCTCCATCCATGCAAATAAGACAAGCTTCATTTTCTCCTTCTCTGTCTTCGCGATCCATCCCATGGGATTTGTACCCTCAAAAGTGGGTAATTCCACGTGTTTCATCCAACTGCGTTGTACTTCCCCTTTGTCGTCCTCCAAACTCTTCTGTCGCCGTTCCCGACCTGCATTAACAAAATCGCGACTGCCTTCCGAACTTCGTTCCTGGTTCCTTGTTCGTCTTCCGAGTGCGCACCCAAATGCTTGAAGTTCGTGGGTCATTGCCCTCATCTTCGCCTTAAGTTCTTCCACCGTCGACTCAATCGCAATTAGTCTTTCCTCCATTCTTGCCTTCACACACGCTCCGTTCGTCCTTCCTTCCTCCTTGAATGATTTGGCAGGTCAAACCAATCTTGTTAGACTTCTTTATTCAAGAAGTCTATTCGATCTCTCCTCTCACCAAAACACACACAAACAGATTGAATGTATACACATTATTGATATTAACAATATTGAGATGCAAGAATCACCCTATCAAGGGAGCCTCTCTCCCTCTAGTGAACGATGATCCAGTCTATACTCAAATGTACAAAAGAATACCCCCCCTTAGCAAACAAATTCTTATTTCTAGTATTACTCCCCCTGACCCCTCTACTAACTAACTAACCACCGCTCTTAGTTCCCTCCTTTCTTCTCTCATACACTTTTAATCCTCTAACAGTATCACATAGATGAGAATTTTGCAATGAAAAGGTAGACATGCAAGAATAGCTGGGATTAAGAATTTAGGTATGAATTGGAAAGAGTAGCATCTAGTCATCTATTGAGGAAAACATTGTTGTTAGGTTTCTGGGTATGAAACCTAACTGCTCACAGCACACACTCACACAATAGCACCCAAATGGTAAGAAAAGAATGAAAATATGTATTCACATCAACCAATGTCATGTACAACCAATAACTTGGAGCATAATCCCCCTCCACAGGATCAAGGTTCCTGTCTATACAATTGATATCAAAACTTGTCCTCTCTACCAGACCCCCCTTGCCTTCTTATAAAGGCAACCCACTTCTAACTACCCAACAACAATTAATTCCTAAACTGAACAATTAATTCTTAAACTGTTTTCTCTCTCCTACACACCATTATCCATTATAACTTATCATATTATATCCTATCAATTGTAGAATTGCAGCTTAGGTAAGAAGAGTTAGTTTGATGGAGGATAGCCCCATCTTATTAAGTAGAGGAAAGCCAAGAAAAGCTGTAGGAGAAATCATTAAATTTTAATGGCCTTTCCAATGACTTGGATTTTGACAAAACACAGTGGTGGAATTTCTCTGTTGATGTATGTGGTTAACTGCACTCTGTATGCAAACGACTTTTGTTGCCAATTTTAGCTTTGTTGATTCATGGTAGTATAAAATTTTATCTATAAAAAATATTAAGACACCTTCTGTTTGTATTATTTCATTCTTTTTAATATATGTCCCGACACTTCTATTTTAAAATTTTTTCACTTTCTTCATAGAAAGAGAGAGGATCCAGCGCGAAAACCTGCGAGATTTGGTAGTTTTTGAGAGGCTAAATGGAAATCCTAGAAAATCATCCCCAGCTCTTGCTGTGAAGAAGGTATGGCCAAACTGCTCTCCTCAAGCACCATTGTGAATTTACTTTTAATCTACTTTTGACAATTATAAGTGCATTGAAGGGTAGTGTTGTGAAGAAATTTATTATACCAATATTAGCATTTCTATCTAAATTTGATTGTTCCCATAAAAAATTGTGTCAAGTTTTATATACTCAGATATCATAATTTTAAGTTCATAAGTTGTATGCTGAAACTTGCAGTGGATTTCTTTTTATGTTTACTAATATAATCCGTTATAAAGCACTAGTTGAAAATAAGACTGATTTATTATTCTCAGTCATAAAAAATACATTCTGATACCTTCTATTTATAATAATCTAATTCTCCTAAAAAGGGAAATAAGAAAACTAGGAAAATAAAATAAAATAAAGATTATATATCTATTTCCTCTAATTAGGATGATGCTAAAGATATTATCTCAAATTACAACACTCTCCCTCAAGCTGGATCATACAAGATTGTATGAACCAAGCTTGGAATAGTCAAACTCAATTATAGAGAACGTCAATAAACCAAATTGGACAGCAATGGACAAAAGCAAACTAGCACAATGAAACTTCAACTTCGACAACAATGGACGAGGGCGAACTAGCACCATGAAGCTTCAACTTGGACAGCAATGGACGAGAGAGATTTCCATAAAAAATGGATGATGACTTGCAGCAGCAAACAACAACAAACTACAAGAATAGACGAAGGGCCTCCAGTGGCAATCAACAACAAACTATAGGGACTGGATTTCCATCAATAGTGGCGAACAACAAAAAAACTTCAAGAACATGATTTCCATGAGTAACATATGGGAGGCCTTCAAAGGCTAACAACCACAAATCTGTAGGGACTTAACTACCCTAAACAGAAACAAACCTTCAGGGACTTAACTGCCCTGAACAGCAACAAGCCTTCAGGAAACAACTGTCCTGCAGAGGCTAACAACAACAGACCTGTAGGGACTATACTACCCTGCAGCGGCTGGAACTAAAAGGCTAACAGCCACAAACTAGTAGAGACTTAACTACCCTAAACAGCAACAAACCTTCAGGGACTTAACTGCCCTGAACAACAACAAGCCTTCAAGAAACATCTGTCTTGCAAAGGCTAACAACAACAGACCTGCAGGGACTACACTACCCTGCAGCGGCTGGAACTTTCTAGGTGGAAGAACTAGTGAGAACTTATCGGTACGAGGGACAAATCTGAATCCTATAACTTCGAAAGAGTCAATTCAGCAAGCGGTCTCAAAGAACAACTCTCAGTTAGATGTTATAACAAAGCATTGACGGTGAAGAGAGCCTTTCACATTAGTGATGGTAGAAACCAAAAAACACCAAATATCGAAGACACTTTGGAGGTCCTAAGTTCTCTACTGGACTACTCCCAAATGGTGATACTTACACTGTATCACAAAAGTACGGGCTAAACCCTAGCCCAAGAAGAAAGTTCTCTGCAGGGGTTGAAAATATTTCCCCTCACGGCAAACAGTGGAAACGACGACTAATGCACTTCACGAGACACTCTTAATCTTGACCAAAGAAAATGTGGCAGCTTATTGAGGCAGCATCGACAAACTGTAGAGGTTACAATAACTGACTGCAGCAACAGGGACATTAAAGCACCCGCCAACAAGGCTGATGAATTGTTGACTGGATCATCACAGCTATAGAAATAGACTCCCCTTCATGCCACAGGCCAACGGGGACGTCACACTTGCAAGAGAGAATCAAAAAATTGTAACCAGATGGTGGAGACATGCTTGGCCACAGGTGCCGGTGCATTCGGCGGCACAAGCGGCGGAGACGTCGGCAAGAAGCACCAATCAGTGCAGCACAAGAAAGAGGAAGAAGAAACCCATTGGTGGTTGCAGAAAGCCCGTGAAGGCAGAGAACCCTTCTCAATCGAGAAGAAGATGACGGAAGCGGGAGAAGTAGTACTAGGAGCTGGCGCATCAACGACGTCAGCAGCAGAGACGAAACATTGTTGCTCGAGAGACAAAAAACAAATGAAGCTTGCGGCGAATAGTGAGAAGCAAAGAAGACGAAGATTCTGCTATGGAAGGTCAGAACAAAGCGGAGGAGGTCCGGCGAGTCGACCGGAAGCGGCGGGGGTGTGATTCCGACACCGGGACAACGACACGTGACAAATACACACGAGATCTGACGGAGTGAGGAGGCGTGTGATGGCGTGTGATGGCGCTCGAAGAGATAATCTAGATCTGCTGGTCACCGGTCGGAACTGCGATGGTGACCGGCGACGTACGGAGGCCGGTGGCGGACGGTGACCGGCGGCGGTGAGCGGCAGTGCACAACAGAGTAAGCAGCGAAGGCAGTGGCCTTTCTTGGGTTCTTCGAAGAAGAGACTTTCGGTCTCTTTGATTCAACTAGCAGTCAATAAGAATGCCAAAAGGAGCCAAAATTCATTGGGCATCAACAGATCTAAAGCACCAGTTTCAGCTACTGGTCCGAAAGGGAATGGGTTCGAATCCCATTTTGATCATACTCAAACTCTGTATTTGGTAATATTGGAAAAGAAGGCCAGAATTCTAAGGCAGAACTAGGGAAATTGGAGCCCATTAAAAACACATGTTAAAGAAGAGACTTTTAGGGGGCCGCTAGCGGCCATGGTGGCCAGCTGCCGGCAGACAGCGGAAGCGGATCAGACGAGCTCTGATACCAAGTTGAAAATAAGACTGATTTATTATTCTCAGTCATAAAAAATACAGTTTGATACACTATATGTAATAATCTAATTCTCCTAAAAAGAGAAATAGGGAAATTAGGAAAATAAAATAAAATAAAAGATTATATATCTATTTCCTCTAATTAGAAAGATTTTAAAGATATTATCTCAAATTATAACAGCACTAAATTAATGTCTAGTGTTTTGTTGTTCTTTGTCTGTTATAGCTAAACACCCGATTAATGCTAGCAACCTGCATTGTGATATAGGACCTGTTTGGACAACCTTGTCTATAGGGATTTCTAGGAGTAGAAAATAAGAAAAAAATTAGATCGACTTCATAAGCTAAAATTAACTTATACAAAAGTTAAAATTAACAATTTTAAAGAAGCTATGTAAGAGAGCTTCTACAAATTAGTTTATGCATAAGGTAACTTTAGCCTATGGAGAAACTAATTTCATTCTCTTCCTTCTTGTTTATCTCTAAGAAGTCCTAATGGAGAAATTTGTTCAAACAGACTCCTGTATTATAATGTAAAATTTATATCGTAGGTTATTTATTTGTCCCTATGCTTCTTTAACATCATATATCCCGTATCCTCATTGACTCATGGTTTTATGGCACCTAAATGGCTTTTGTTAAAGGATCACCTCTGTCTTTAAATAACTTTTGGTTTCAGAGTTTTTCTTCTTCAGTTTTGCAGAACTATATCCACCAAATATGTTCAAGCATCAGATTTACGGCCAGTTGATGTTTTGGAAGATACTTTAAATTACCTTTGGAGTTTGCTGGAATCTAAAGAGCACTCATTTGAAGAAGTTCACGACTTTGTCTTTGATAGGACAAGGTCCATACGCCAAGATATCACTATGCAAAATATTGTAAACAGCAAAGCAATTTACCTGTACGAGAGAATGGTATAGTTTTCTGTCTCAATTTTCTTTGATTATGTAATTTATTCTATTCTCCTGCAACTGCATCATGGTAGATGATTTAAGTTGCATTATTTATACTTGGTTTGCAATTTTAGGTTTAGCTAAACGTTGAATGTCCACTTATTTCATATGCACAAATTACTTTTGACGTATTAGATGTGTTAGATATATTATTTTTATTTTATATTTATCTTTTATCTTTAGTTAGTTTGTTATTATTTCTTATTTGTATTTTGGGTTTGACCCATATTTATTCTATTATAAATAGAGGACTTTATGTGTATATTCAACACAAGGGAGATTAATCTTATACATACTTTTTCAATATATTCAACATGGTATCAAAGCCAGGTTCCGATCTTGGGACCTATGAGTTATGGGCCCACCACACTTCCGCTGCGTCGTCGTCTAACGCTGCTACTATCCGAGTTCAACTTTCAACCGACGATCACATGGTTTTGATCGTCTCGGTCAGGCAACCACCATGTCATCAACGACGCCTTCATCAAAGCTCTTTGCGCTCTCAACACCTTTTGAAGTTGTGAATCTGCTCCCTTTTTTCGTCATGCATGGTGGCATGTTTAGTAGTAATTCAATGCGTCGAGGTCGCTCATCATCGCACGTCTTGTCAGGCATCTATTCAGAGCATCAAGGTTGCTCTTTTCCTTTTTCAGGTGCCTTGATTGGAGAATTTTGGATTTTTTATGGTTTCTCTCTCTTGTTCATCCATGGCTTCTTTCGCTGGTGTTTCTTCTGACCACATTTTTTTGTCACCATTGCGTTTGACTCGTCCATATATGATACGTATCTGAACTCTCAACACTCGTAATAAACCGAAAGAATAATGAAAAATGGAATTCTTTTATTGGATGATAAAATCTAACTTAACAAAAGCAAACAATAACTGGGAGCATAACCTCCGTCAGTCACTTGGGAGCATAACCTCCTTTACAAAACTCAATAATCAAAAAGCATGCCTTCCACCCTAGCGTTAGGCTTTATTTATATTAAATACTTTCCTAGAATATAATTCTATTTACTATAATTAACTTATACTGAATATCTCCCTAGGGTATAGCTCTAATTAACTTATATTGAATATTTCCCTAGGATATATTACTGTAATTAACTTATATTGAATATTTTCCTAGGATATAGCTCTAATTACTGTAATTACTACTAAATATTTCCCGCCTATCCTAATTGTTGTCCCAGTTAGGATAGTCTTCTTCAACCGATCGGCTCATGGTCTTCTCTGCTCCCCATCGCTCCACTCGAGCTCTCTCCACCTTTAGCCATTTGGCTCGACTCCTCCCCGCTTCCATCATTCGGCCTGACCTTTCCCCGCTGCCCACCGTTCGGCTTGGTCTTCCTTCCTCCAACGTTCGGCCTTCTCCTTCTCTCCTAAACCTTTTTCTCTCATACACCTTCCAACCCCTAACAATATATGTTTTTCTTCCCATGGAAAAGATGGTTCTTATTAGTTTATAGCCGTGGTGGCTCTCCAACAATTACTTCTTTATCCACTGGTGGTATTCCTGAACGGTGATTTGCAAGAAGAGATTTATATGGAGCAACCTCCCAAATTTATTGCTCAGGGGAGTCTTTTGGGTTGGTATTTCGTCTTCTATGTCGTCTTGCATCGTTAGCATTTTGGTGTCACTCGAGTGCAGAAGTAAATATTTTCACTAAGTCTTTATGGATTATATTTGTAACAAGCTTAGTACATACGACTTGTATGCACCAGCTTGAGGGAGAGTATTAGATATATTATCTTTATTTTATATTTATCTTTTATCTTTAGTTAGTTTGTTATTATTTTTGTTAGGTTTCTGAACGAGAAACCTAGCCAAGAACTCCCTCACACTCTCTCAAAACAGTAGATATGAAAGAATGAAATGAATCTATATTATTCACAGTAAGAAATTGTCTATACAATCACAATCCAGGGGCAGCATCCCCTTCACAGGTCTAACGAACCTGTCTACAATCAATATCCCAAAACTCTCCTCTCTACCAGACCCCCCTTGCCTTCTTATAAAGGCAACCCACTTCTAACTACCCAACAACAATTAATTCCTAAACTGAACAATTAATTCCTAAACTGTTTTCTCTCTCCTACACACCTATTATCCATTATAACCTATCATATTATATCATTACACCCCGCTACAAAACAACCTTGTCCTCAAGGTTGGAACCGGAAAGCTTGATCTCATGGCTCCTCTTCATCATCGTGTTACCATATGAAGGGAACCCACTAAATGCTGCCCTCCAATTCAGGTCTGGAGGCTTGGGTGGTGGCAAATCCTCTTCCAATGACTTACTTCCACTCCTCCTGGATTCTTTTAGCCCAATTTTGTGAAGTCCTCTAAATCTCAACTCTAACTTTATCGGCTCTTGTAGCAACAACACTTTTGGCAACTGCTCCATCCACTTGCAAACTCTCATGAAAATTTTCCACACTCCCCATCTGTGTTACTGCTACCCAACTCTCACATAGAATGCTTCTTATGTTCCCTTCAACTATCTTTAGTAGAATTGTGGCCAGATTTTTCCAAGAAAGGTTCTTGGATTTTTGATGCCAAGTCTTGCAGCCCTGGACTACATTTTCTTTGCTGTTTGGGTGTGCTTTTGTTGCTCCTTTGGTGTTTTGAACTGCAGAAGCATTGGCTGCCCCTGTTGTTTGATCTTTGGTGTCAATCCCTTCATAAGTGGTCAACTCTTCTCTTTTCACCCACGAAAAAACTGGTGTCTCCTCACCCTTCCTAGCTCCATTATTGTCAATGGCATCCTCTTCTTTTTGCTCCCAATTGCTTGAATTTTCTCCCAATTGCTTGAATTTTCTCCTCCGCCTGAGTGTTTCTTTCCTTTCTTGATATCTTGCAGCAGGTCCCCTCTTGCCCTGTAAACAGACTCCACTGGTTGCTCTTTAACACCACTGTTTTAACCCCAGGCCTCAACAATTCTTCCCCTTTCTTTACTGTTTTGACATTCCCACCACAACCTGCCACCTATCTCCACTACCAACAACAACTTTTGCAACTTTACTTGGAGAAACAAGAGTCACAACCTTCCCATCATGATCTTCACCTGATGTATTTTCCCTACCAACCTTTGTCACGCTATCCACCCTTGCAGTAGAAACTTCTGCAACTTTCTCTGCAGCAACTTTTGTAATTCCTGCAGTTTGGGCTAATTTCACAAAAACAGAGCCTCTATCTCTTTCTCCAAACCCCCTTATCAATGACTCTTTCAGCCCTTTCCAAGAAAGGTTCTTGGTTTTATTTTTCCAGGCCCTGAACCAATAAATTGTGCCTCCCTCCATGCAGCTGTAAGCCAACCTGAGCCTATCCTTCTCTATGACATTTTGGGTGTCAAAAAACTTCTCAACCTGAGAGATCCATCCCAATGGGTCCAGCCCCTCAAACTTGGGCAATTCTACCCGCTGCCTCCAATTCTGTTCACCCCTGTCTTCCTCCAGCTCTTCTTTTGAACCCTCTTTCTGTCCTTTCACGACAGATTTCTCACTTCTTTCTAAGCCCTTTATGTGAATCTTGATTTCTTGCAGCATTTCTCCATTTCTTGCATATTTCTTCTCCATTATTGCATATTTCTTCTCCATTCTGCCATTCTCATTTTCAATTAGTTGGTCCTCCTCTCCAAGGTCTCTTCCTTCCATCATGCTTCTCTCCCAAAGATCCAACACTCCCCTCCTAAGGATATCCAGCAGGCCTCTCCCAAGCGTATCCAACAGGTCGGACCAATTTGTTAGGTTTCTGAACAAGAAACCTAGCCAAGAACTCCCTCACACTCTCTCAAAACAGTAGATAGGAAAGAATGAATGAATCTGTATTATTCACAGTAAGAAATTGTCTATACAATCACAATCCAGGGGCATAATCCCCTTCACAGGTCTAATGAACCTGTCTACAATCAATATCCCAAAACTCTCCTCTCTACCAGACCCCCCTTGCCTTCTTATAAAGGCAACCCACTTCTAGCTACCCAACAACCATTAATTCCTAAACTTAACAATTAATTCCTAAACTGTTTTCTCTTTCCTACACACCTATTACCCATTATTTGTATTTTGAGCTTGACCCATATTTCTTCTATTATAAATAGAGGACCCTAGGGAGATTAATCTTATACATACTTTTTCAATATATTCAACAGATGATTATCTATAAGAAATTGATCAATATATGTGCTTAAATCCAAATATTAGTCCTAGAACGATTGCATCTGCTGCTCCTTATGAACCTGAACGGGTTAGTTGATCAATTCAAATTGACAAAAGAGTCTCCACATAGAGCAGTTCAACCCTCAAGAGACATTGAATTCCACAGTTGGTTCTCATGAAGTCAATGTTGTTTTTTCTTTCGTCCAAAGTACTCCACCGGAAAAGATAAAAGGGGACACCAACACTCGTGTAGCAATGTGAAAGGAAACAGTGCAAAAAATTACTATATGTTGGGGAACATGTGCAAATACTAAGAGGCAGAGAGTGGGGACCAACTCTTGGCCTTTAAACTGAAAAAGGATTGGAATTTAGTGCCTGACTGTGCATTGAATAGGCTTTCTTCTAAAGAAGATATTTATGACAAACAAAAAACGAAAAAAAAAACTATAGATGTTTAATCATTAGCACAAGTGGAATTGTAGGAGTGAAAAGTAATTTTTCATTCT
Organism: Vigna umbellata; assembly: GCF_029865625.1. Taxonomy (NCBI): domain Eukaryota; kingdom Viridiplantae; phylum Streptophyta; class Magnoliopsida; order Fabales; family Fabaceae; genus Vigna; species Vigna umbellata. The sequence goes on along the minus strand of NC_142174.1, from coordinate 7,443,904 downwards.
AATCTTTTAACTTTGCCATTGGTATCAGTTGCAAAGGGAATTGTATTGAATTGTTCTATTCATGCAACTCTGATAACCATGTTTTGGTGAATGCATGGTCATTAGCAAGCCTGGGAGTTGTAGTTATAATGGCGGGATACTTGCAAAAAAGGACTTGAACATCCAATTTTGGACTGTAATAAAGATGGCTTTATTTGGGTCTGCATATCATTTCTTGGAGGCTATTGTTTCCTCCTGTACACAGTCAACCTGGATCACGTGATCATATAGCATTGTATTTTTGTTTTTTGGAAGCATGGATTTACAAGCTATGAAATTCAAATAATGAGCAGAACAATATATTTAATCACAGGTAAAATTCCATGTTGTATCACATTACAGCCTTTGGCGTTCTATGTCTGATCCAAACACTGCATCAATGCATCATCTCAACTTGGAACAGCTCACAAAGACATTGACATCTTTGTTCAATCTGTATGAAGCAAATCGAAATTCAAATCATGTGCATGAAAATGAAGCTGAATTCCATTCATTATATGTGCTGCTTCATCTTGGTTCTTACAGCCAACCAATGGTTAATCTCTACATCATTGGTGTGATTAATTATGTTTCTCCTTTCATGTTAATTCTAGTCTTTTTGCAACTTATGCAACGTAACTATTTCTAATCCACAGGGAGAGCCACTTTCTGTGTGGTTTAGACGAGTATCAACTCCAGTATTGAAGTCAAAAGAAATGTGCTTTGCTAGGAGAATATTACGGTAACATTTATTGTAATCATTTATCTGTTTAAGTTAGATCAGGGCAGATGAATAGTTTTATATTATATTTCTAACATGCCTTGTCTCCACTTCCTCCGCTTCGTCCACTTCCTCCGCATCGTCCACTTCGTCCACTTCGTCCACTTCGTCCACTTCGTCCACTTCCTCAACTTCGTCCACTTCGTCAACTTTGTCCACTTCGTCCAATTCGTCCACTTCGTCCACGTTGTCAACTTCATCCACTTCGCCACTTCCTCCACTTCCTCCACTTCCTCCACGTCCTTCACGTCCTCCACTTCTTCCACTTCCTCCACTTCCTCCACTTTGTCATCTTCGTCAAATTAGTGTACTTCGTTAACTTTGTCAACTTCGTCCACTTCCGCCACTTCCTCCAATTCCCCCACCTCCTCCGCTTCCTCCGCTTTGTCCACTTCGTCCAATTCGCCACTTCTTCCGCTTCCTTCACCTCTTTCACTTCCTTCACTTGCTCCACTTCTTCCAACTCCTCCACTTCCTCCACTTCGCCGACTTCGTCAACTTCGTCCACTTCGTCAACTTCGTCAACTTCGTCCACTAACTCCGCTTGCTCCACTAACTCCACTTCCTCCACTCCTTCCCCTTCCTCCACTTCGTCAACTTCGTCCACTTAGTCCACTTCATCCACTTCCTCCACTTCCTGCACTTCCTCCACTTCCTCTACTTTGTCCACTTCGTCAACTTCGTCCACTTTGTCCAATTCGTCCGCTTCGTCCACTTCGTCAACTTCGTCCACTACGTCACTTCATCCACTTCCTCCGCTTCCTCCACTTCGTCCACATCGTCAACTTCGTCCACTACGTCACTTCGTCCACTTCCTCCGCTTCCTCCACTTCGTCCACTTCGTCAACTTCGTGCACTTCGTCAACTTCGTCAACTTCGTCCACATCGCCACTTCGTCGACTTCCTCCACTTCTTCCATTTCCTCCACTTCCTCCACTTCCTGAACTTGCTCCACTTCGTCAACTTCGTCCACTTCCTCCACTACTTCCATTTCCTCCACTTCCTCCACTTCCTCCACTTCGTCCACTTCGTCCACTTCCTCCACTTCCTCCACTTCCTCAACTTTGTCCACTTCGTCCAATTCGTCGACTTCGTCCACGTTGTCAACTTCATCCACTTCGCCCCTTCCTGCACTTCCTCCACGTCCTCCACGTCCTCCACTTCTTCCACTTGCTCCACTTCCTCCACTTCGTCATCTTCGTCAAATTAGTCTACTTCGTTAACTTTGTCAACTTCGTCCACTTCCGCCACTTCCTCTAATTCCTCCACCTCCTCCGCTTCCTCCGCTTTGTCCACTTCGTCCAATTCGCCACTTCTTCCGCTTCCTTCACCACTTTCACTTCCTTCACTTGCTCCACTTCCTCCAATTCCTCCACTTCCTCCACTTCGTCGACTTCGTCAACTTCGTCCACTTCGTCAACTTCGTCAACTTCGTCCACTTCGTCAACTTCCTCCACTTCCTCCACTTCGTCCACTTCGTCCATTTTGTCCACTTCGTCCACTTCATCCACTTCATCCACATCGCCACTTCGTCCACTTCCTCCACCTCCTCCGCTTCCTCCGCTTTGTCCACTTCGTCAACTTCGACACTTCTTCCACTTCCTTCACTTCATCCACTTCCTCCACTTCCTCCACTTCCTCCACTTCGTCAACTTCGTCCACTTCGTCCACTTCGTCCACTTCGTCTACTTCGTCAACTTCATTAACTTCCTCAACTAACTCCACTTCCTCAACTTCCTTCCTCCACTTCGTCAACTTCCTCCACTTCCTCCACTTCCTCCACTTCCTCCACTTTTTCCACTTCCGCCACTTCCTCCACTTCCTCCGCTTCGTCCACTTCCTCCGCATCGTCCACTTCGTCCACTTCCTCATCTTCGTCCACTTCGTCAACTTTGTCCACTTCGTCCAATTCGTCCACTTCGTCCACGTTGTCAACTTCATCCACTTCGCCACTTCCTCCACTTCCACCACTTCATCCACTTCCTCCACGTCCTTCACGTCCTCCACTTCTTCCACTTCCTCCACTTCCTCCACTTTGTCATCTTCGTCAAATTAGTCTACTTCGTTAACTTTGTCAACTTCGTCCACTTCCGCCACTTCCTCCAATTCTCCCACCTCCTCCGCTTCCTCCGCTTTGTCCACTTCGTCCAATTCGCCACTTCTTCCGCTTCCTTGACCTCTTTCACTTCCTTCACTTGCTCCACTTCCTCCAATTCCTCCACTTCCTCCACTTCGCTGACTTCGTCAACTTCGTCCACTTCCTCCATTTCGTCCACTAACTCCCCTTGCTCCACTAACTCCACTTCCTCCACTCCCTCCCCTTCCTCCACTTCGTCAACTTCGTCCACTTAATCCACTTCATCCACTTCCTCCACTTCCTGCACTTCCTCCAGTTCCTCTACTTTGTCCACTTCGTCAACTTCGTCCACTTTGTCCAATTCGTCCACTTTGTCCGCTTCGTCCACTTCGTCAACTTCGTCCACTACGTCACTTCGTCCACTTCCTCCGCTTCCTCCACTTCGTCCACTTCGTCAACTTCGTGCACTTCGTCAACTTCGTCAACTTCGTCCACATCGCCACTTCGTCGACTTCCTCCACTTCCTCCACTTCTTCCATTTCCTCCACTTCCTCCACTTCTTCCACTTCCTCCACTTGCTCCACTTCCTGCACTTGCTCCACTTCGTCAACTTCGTCCACTTCCTCCACTACTTCCATTTCCTCCACTTCCTCCACTTCCTCAACTTCGTCCACTTCCTCCACTTCGTCCACTTCGTCCACTTCCTCCACTTCCTCCACTTCCTGCACTTCCACAACTTCTTCAACTTCGTCCACTTCACTACTTCCTCCACTTCCGCCCTTTCGTCCACTTCGTCCAATTCCTCTACTTCCTCGACTTCGGCTATTTCGTCAACTTCCTCCACTTCCTCCACTTCGTCCACTTGGTCCAATCCGTCCACTTCGTCCATTTCGTCCACTTCGTCCACTGCGTTCACTTCGTCCACTTGGTCCACTTCGTCCACTTCGTTCACTTCGTCCACTTCGTCCACTTCGCCATATCGTCCACTTCCTCCACTTCCTCCACTTCGACCACTTCGTCCACTTCGTCTACTTCGCCACTTCTTCCACTTCCTTCACTTCTTCAACTTCCTTCACTTCCTCCACTTCATCCACTTCGTCCACTTCATCCACTTCTTCCACTTCCTCCACTTCGTCAACTTCGTCCACTTCGCCACTTCCTCCACTTCTTCAACTTCCTTCACTTCTTCCACTTCCTTCACTTCCTCTATATCATCCACTTCGTCTACTTCCTCCACTTCGTCCAACTTCATCCACTTCGTCCACTTCGTCCACTTCCTCCACTTCGTCTACTTCCGCCCTTTCGTCCACTTCGTCCAATTCCTACACTTCCTCCACTTCGTCAACTTCGTCAACTTCCTCTACTTCCTCCACTTCCTCCACTTTGTCGAATCCGTCCACTTTGTCCACTTCGCCACTTCCTCCACTTCCTCAAGTTCCTCCACTTCGTCCACTTCGTCCACTTCGTCCTCTTCGTCCACTTCGTTCACTTGGTCCACTTCGTTCACTTCGTCCACTTCGCCACTTCGTCCACTTCCTCCACTTCCTCCACATCGCCACTTCTTCCACTTCCTTCACTTCTTCCACTTCCTTCACTTCCTCCACATCATCCACTTCCTCCACTTCCTCCACTTCGTCAACTTCGTCCACTTCATCCAATTCGCCACTTCTGCCACTTCCTCCACTACCTCCACTTCCTCCACTTCCTCCACTTCCTCCATTACGTCCACTTCCTCCACCTCATCAACTTCGTCCACTAAGTCCACTTCGTCAACTTCGTCCACTTCGCCACTTTCTCCACTTCCTCCCGTTCCTCCACTTCGCCACTTCCTCCACTTCTTCAACTTCCTTCACTTCTTCCACTTCCTTCACTTCCTCTATATCATCCACTTCGTCTACTTCCTCCACTTCGTCCAACTTCATCCACTTCGTCCACTTCGTCCACTTCCTCCACTTCGTCTACTTCCGCCCTTTCGTCCACTTCGTCCAATTCCTACACTTCCTCCACTTCGTCAACTTCGTCAACTTCCTCTACTTCCTCCACTTCCTCCACTTTGTCGAATCCGTCCACTTTGTCCACTTCGCCACTTCCTCCACTTCCTCAAGTTCCTCCACTTCGTCCACTTCGTCCACTTCGTCCACTTCGTCCTCTTCGTCCACTTCGTTCACTTGGTCCACTTCGTTCACTTCGTCCACTTCGCCACTTCGTCCACTTCCTCCACTTCCTCCATTCCGTCCACATCGCCACTTCTTCCACTTCCTTCACTTCTTCCACTTCCTTCACTTCCTCCACATCATCCACTTCCTCCACTTCCTCCACTTCGTCAACTTCGTCCACTTCATCCAATTCGCCACTTCTGCCACTTCCTCCACTACCTCCACTTCCTCCACTTCGCCACTTCCTCCACTTCGTCCAGTTCCTCCACTTCCTCCACTTCCTCCGCTTCCTCCCCTTCCTCCACTTCCTCCGCTTCCTCCTCTTCGTCCACATCCTCCACCTTGTCCACTTCGTCCATTTCCTCCACTTCCTGCACTTCCTCCACCTCGTGCACTTCGTCAACTTCGTCCACTTCGTCAACTTCGTCCACTTCGTCCAATTCGTCCACTTCGTCCGCTTCGTGCACTTCGTCCACTTCGCCACTTCGTCCACTTCGTCCACTTCCTCCACTACCTCCACTTCCTCCACCTCCTCCACTTCCTCCATTCCGTCCACTTCCTCCACCTCGTCAACTTCGTCCACTAAGTCCACTTCCACCACTTCCTCCACTTCGTCAACTTCCTCCACTTCCGCCACTTCCTCCACTTCGTCCAGTTCCTCCACTTCCTCCACTTCCTCCACTTCCTCCACTTCCTCCACTTCCTCCACTTCCTCCACTTCCTCTACTTCGTCCACTTCGTCAACTTCCTCCACTTCGTCAACTTCGTCCACCTCCTCCACTTCGTCTACTTCGTCAACTTCGTCCACTTCCTCCACTAACTCCACTTACTTCACTTCCTCCACTTCTTCCACTTCCTTCACTTCCTCCACTTCCTCCACTTCGTCAACTTCGTCCACTTGACCACTTCCTCCACATCCTCCCCTTCCTCCACTTCCTCCACTTCGTCAACTTTGTCAACTTCGTCCACTTCCTCCACTAACTCCACTTCCTCCACTTCCTCCACTTCCTCCACTAACTTCACTTCCTCCACTAACTCCACTTGCTCCACCTCCTCCACTTCCTCTACTTCGTCAACTTCGTCAACTTTGTCAACTTCCTCCAATTCCTCCACTTCGTCAACGTCGTCCACTTCCACCACTAACTCCACGTCCTCCACTTCCTCCACTTCCTCCACTTCCTCCACTCCCTCCACTTCCTCCACTTTGTCAACTTTGTCCACTTAGTATACTTCCTCCACTTCGTCCACTAACTCCGCCTTCTCCACTAACTCCACTTCCTCCACTCCATCCATATCCTCCACTTCGTCAACTTCGTCCACTTAGTCCACTTCCTCCACTTCCTCGACTTCCTCTACTTTGTCCACTTCGTCAACTTCGTCCACTTTGTCCAATTCATCCACTTCGTCCGCTTGGTCCACTTCGTCAACTTCGTCCACTTCGCCACTTCCTCCACCTCCTCCACTTCCTCCACTTAGTCTACTTCGTCAACTTTGTCCTCTTCCTCCCCTTCCTCCACTTCGTCCACGTCGCCAACTTCGTCCACTTCGTCCACTTCGTCAACTTCGTCCACTTCGCCACTTTCTCCACTTCCTCCCGTTCCTCCACTTCGTCCACTTCGTCCACTTCGGCCACTTCCTCCACTTCCTTAACTTCGTCCACTTCGTCCACTTCCTCGACTTCCTCCACCTCTTCCGCTTCCTCCGCTTTGTCCACTTCCTCCACTTCGCGACTTCTTCAACTTCCTTCACTTCTTCCACTTGTTCGACTTCCTTTACTTCCTCCACTTCGTGAACTTCGTCCACATCGCCACTTCCTCCAGTTCATCCACTTCGACCACTTCGTTCACTTCCTACACTTCGTCCACTTCGTCCACTTCCTCCACTTCCTGCACTTCGTCCACTTCCTCCACTTCTTCTACTTCGTCAACATCTTCCATTTCCTCCACTTCCTCCACTTCGTCCACTTCCCCCACTTCATCCACTTCCTCTATTTCGTCCACTTCCTCCACTTCCTCCACTTCGTTCACTTCCTCCACTCCGTCGAATTCGTCCACTTCCTCCACTTCGTCAACTTCTTCCTCCACTTCCTCCACCTCTTCCTCCACTTCGTCCACTTCCTCCACTTCATCAACTTTGTCAACCTCGTCCACTTCCTCCACCTTCTCCGCTTCCTCCGCTTTGTCCACTTCGTCCACTTCCCCACTTCTTCCACTTCCTTCACTTCTTCCACTTCCTTCACTTCCTCCACTTCCTCCACTTCGTCAACTTCGTCCACTTCGTCAACTTCGTCCACTTCGTCAACTTCGTCCACTTCGCCACTTCATCCACTTCCTCCACTTCCTCCACTTCGTCCAATTCGTTAACTTCCTCAACTTCCTCCGCTTCCTCCAATTCGTCCACTTCATCAACTTCGTCCACTTCGTCAACTTCGTCCACTTCGTCCACTTCGTCCACTTTGTCAACTTCGTCCACTTCGTCAACTTCGTCCACTTCGTCCTCTTCGTCCACTACGTCCACTTCGTCCATTTCGTCCACTTCCTCCACTTCCTCCACTTCATGCACGTCGTCGACTTCCTCCACTTCCTCCACTTCCTCCGCTTCCTCTACTTTGTCCACTTTGTCAACTTCGTCCACTTCGTCCAATTCGTCCGCTTCGTCCACTTCGCCACTTTCTCCACTTCCTCCAGTTTCTCCACTTCATCCACCTCGTCCACTTCGTCCATTTCCTCCACTTCCTCCACTTTCTCCACATTGTCCACTTTGTCAACTTCGTCCACTTCGTCAACTTGGTCCACTTCGTGAACTTCGTCCACTTCGTCCACGACGTCACTTCGTCCATTTCGTCCACTTCCTCCGCTTCCTCCGCTTCCTCCAGTTCCTCCGCTTCCTCCACTTTGTGCACTTCGTCAACTTCGTCAACTTCGTCAACTTCGTCCACTTCGTCAACTTCGTCAACTTCCTCCACTTCGTCAACTTCGTCCACTTCGCTACTTCGTCCACATCCTCCACTTCGTCCACTCCCTCCACTTCCTCCACTACGTCCACTTCGTCCACTTCGCCCACTTCCTTCACTTCCTCCACTTCCTCCACTTCCTCCACTTCCTCCACTTCCTCCATTTCCTCCACTTTCTCCATTTCGTCAACTTCGTCCACTTCGTCCACTACCTCCACTTCGTCCAGTTCGTCCACTTCCTCCACTTCCTCCACTTCCTCCACTTCGTTAACTTCCTCCAGTTCCTCCGCTTCGTCCGCTTACTCCCACTTCGTCCACTTGCCCGCTTCCTCCACTTCATCCACTTGCTCCACTTCCTCCGCTTCGTCCGCTTCGTCCACTTAGGCCTCTTCGTACCCTTCCTCCACTTCGTCCACTTCTTACATTTCCTCAAGTTCGTCCATTTCCTCCATTTCCTCCACTTCGTCCACTTCGTCGTCCACTTCCTCCACTTCCTCCACTTCCTCTGCTTTGTCCACTTCGCCCACTTCGCCACACCTCCACTTCCTTCACTTCTTCCACTTCTTTCACTTCCTCCACTTCCTCCACTTCGTCAACTTCATCCACTTCTTCCCATTCGCCACTTTCTCCACTTCCTCCACTTGCTCAACTTCCTTCACTTCCTCCGCTTCGTCCACTTCGTCCACTTCGATACATCGTCCACTTCCCCCACTTCCTCCACTTCCTCCACTTCTTCCACTTCCCCCACTTCCTCTACTTTGTCCACTTCGTCAACTTCGTCCACTTTGTCCAATACGTCTACTTCGTCCGCTTTGTCCACTTCATCAACTTCTTCCACATAGCCACTTCGTCCACTTCCTCCACCTCCTACACTTCCTCCACTTCGTCAACTTCGTCCATTTCCTCCACTTCCTCCACTTCCTCCACTTCCTCCAGTCTGTCCACTTCGTCAACTTCGTCCACTTCGTCCACTTCGTCCACTTCGTAAACTTCGTCAACTTCGTCCACTACATCACTTCGTCCATTTCGTTCACCTCCTCCACTTCCTCCACTTCCTCCACTCCCTCCACTTCCTCCACTTCGTCAACTTCGTACACTTAGTCCACTTACTCCAATTCCTCCACTTCCTCCACTTCGTCTACTTCGTCCACTTCCTCCGCTTCCTTTGCTCCTCCAATTCCTCCACTTCCTCCACTTCCACCACTTCCTCCACTTCCTCCGCTTTCCTTCGCCTTCTCCACTTCCTCCACCTTGTCCACTGAGTCCATTTCCCGCACTTCCTGCACTTCCTGCACTTCCTGCACTTCCTGCACTTCCTGCACTTCCGCCACTTCCTCCAATTCCTCCACTACCTCCACTTCGTCCAGTTCCTCCGCTTCCTCGACTCCTCCAATTCCTCCACTTCCTCCACTGCCTCCACTTCCTCCACTTCCTCCACTTCCTCTACTTTGTCCACTTCGTCAACTTCGTCCACTTTGTCCAATTCGTCCACTTCGTCCGCTTCGTCCGCTTCGTCCGCTTCGTCCGCTTCGTCCGCTTCGCCCACTTCGTCAACTTCGTCCACTTTTCCACTTCGTCCACTTAGCCACTTCGTCCACTTAGCCACTTCCTCTACTTCGCCACTTAGTCCACTTCCTCCACTTCCTACACTTCCTCTACTTTGTCCACTTCGTCAACTTCGTCCACTTTGTCCAATTCGTCTACTTCGTCCGCTTTGTCCACTTCATCAACTTCGTCCACTTAGCCACTTCGTCCACTTCCTCCACCTCCTACACTTCCTCCACTTCGTCAACTTCGTCCATTTCCTCCACTTCCTCCACTTCCTCCAGTCTGTCCACTTCGTCAACTTCTTCCACTTCGTAAAATTCGTCAACTTCGTCCACTACGTCACTTCGTCCATTTCGTTCACTTCCTCCACTTCCTCCACTTCCTCCACTTCCTCCACTCCCTCCACTTCCTCCACTTCGTCAACTTCGTACACTTAGTCCACTTACTCGAATTCCTCCACTTCCTCCACTTCGTCTACTTCGTCCACTTCCTCCGCTTCCTTTGCTCCTCCAATTCCTCCACTTCCTCCACTTCCTCCGCTTTCCTTCGCCTCCTCCACTTCCTTCACTTCCTCCACCTTGTCCACTGAGTCCATTTCCTGCACTTCCTCCACTTCCTCCACTTCCGCCACTTCCTCCACTTCCTCCATTTCCTCCACTTCCTCGACTTCCTCCAGTTCCTCCGCTTCCTCCACTTCCTCTTCTTCCTCCACTTCGTCCACTTCGTCCACTTCCTCCGCTTCCTCAAGTTCCTCCGCTTCCTCCACTTCGTTCACTTCGCCAACTTCGTCCACTTTGTCAACTTCGTCCACTTTGTCAACTTCGTCCACTTCGTCAACTTCGTCCACATCGTCCAATTCGTCCACTTCGTCCAATTCGTCCGCTTCGTTCACTTCATCAACTTCGTTCACTTCATCAACTTCGTCCACTTTCTCCACTTCCTCCACTTCCTCCACTAACTCCACTTGCTCCACTGACTCCACATCCTCCACATCGTCCACTTCGTCAACTTCGTCCACATCGTCCAATTCGTCCACTTCATCCAATTCGTCCGCTTCGTTCACTTCATCAACTTCGTCCACTTCGCCACTTCCTCCACTTCCTCCACCTCCTCCACTTCCTCCACTTCGTCAACTTCCTCCACTTCGTCCACTTCGTGAACTTCGTCCATTTCGTCCACATCGTCGACTTCCTCCACTTTCTCCACTTCCTCTACTTCCTCCACTTCCTCCACTTCCTCCGCTTCCTCCGCTTCCTCCACTTCCTCCACTTCCTCCACCTTGTCTACTTCGTCCGTTTCCTGCACTTCTTGCACTTCCTCCACTTCCTCCACATCCTCCATTTCCGCCACTTCCTCAACTTCCTCTGACTTCTCGACTTCCTCCACTTCGTCCACTTCCTCAGCTTCCTCAAGTTCCTCCGCTTCCTCCACTTCGTCCACTTCGTCAACTTCGTCAACTTTGTCAACTTCGTCCACTTCGTCAACTTTGTGCACTTCGTCGAATTCGTCGAATTCGTCGAATTCGTCGAATTCGTCCACTTCCTCCACTTCGTCCACTTCCTCCACTTCCTCCATGTCCTCCACTTCTTCCACTTCTTCCACTTCCTCCACTTCCTCCACTTCGTCAACTTCGTCAAATTATTCCACTTCGTCCACTTCCGTCACTTCCTCCACTTCCTCCACCTCCTCCGCTTCCTCCACTTTGTCCACTTTGTCGAATACGCCACTTCTTCCGCTTCCTTCACTTCTTCCACTTCCTTCACTTACTCCACCTCCTCTAATTCCTCCACTTCGTCGACTTCGTCAACTTCGCCCACTTCCTCAATTTCGTCGACTTCGTCAACTTCGTCCACTTCCTCCACTAACTCCACATCCTTCACTTCCTCCACTTCCCCCACTTCCTCCACTTCCTCCACTTCCTCCACTTCGTCAACTTCGTCCACTTCCTCTACTAACTCTACCTCCTCCACTTCCTCCCCTTCCTCCAATTCCTGCACTTCCTCCAGTTCCTCAACTCCCTCCACTTCCGCCACTTTGTCAACTTCATCCACTTAGTCCACTTCCTCCACTTCCTCCAATTCCTCCACTTCGTCGACTTCGTCAACTTCGTCCACTTCCTCAATTTCGTTGACTTTGTCAACTTCGTCCACTTCCTCCACTAACTCCACATCCTCCACTTCCTCCACTTCCTCCACTTCCCCCACTTCCTCCACTTCCTCCACTTCGTCCACTACGTCCACTTCGTCCATTTCGTCTACTTCCTCCACTTCCTCCGCTTCCTCCGCTTTGTCCACTTCGTCCACTTCGCCACTTCTTCCACTTCGTTCACTTCTTCCACTTCCTTCACTTCCTCCACTTCGTCCACTTCCTCCACTTCCTCCACTTCCTCCACTTCCTCCACTTCGTCCACTTCCTCCACTTCCTCCACTTCCTCCACTTTGTCTACTTCGTTGACTAACTACACTTCCTCCACTACCTCCACTTCCTCCACTCCCTCCACTATGTCAACTTCGTCCACTAAGCCCACTTCCACCACTTCCTCCACTTCCTCCACTTCCTCCACTTCCTCCACTTCCTCCACTTCCGCCACTTCCTCCACTTCCTCCACTTCCTTCACTTCCTCCACCTCCTCCGCTTCCTCCGCTTTTTCCACTTCCTGCACTTCCTCCGCTTCCTCCACTTCCTCCACTTGCTCCACTTCCTCTAATTCCTCCACTTCGTCGACTTCGTCAACTTCGTCCACTTCCTGAATTTCGTTGAGTTCGTCAACTTCGTCCACTTCCTCCACTAACTCCACGTCCTCCACTTCCTCCACTTCCTCCACTTCCTCCACTCCCTCCACTTCCTCCACTTTGTCAACCTCGTCCACTTAGTCCACTTCCTCCACTTCCTCCATTTCCTCCACTTCGTCAACTTCGTCCACTTAGTCCACTTCCTTCACTTCCTCCACTTCCTGCACTTCCTCTACTTTGTCCACTTCGTCAACTTCGTCCACTTTGTCCAATTCGTCCCCTTCCTCCACTTCGTCAACTTCGTACACTTAGTCCACTTACTCCAATTCCTCCATTTCCTCCACTTCGTCCCCTTCCTCCGCTTCCTGCACTCCTCCACTTCGTCCACTTCCCCCACTTCCTCCACTTCGTCCACTTCCTTCACTTCCTCCACTTCCTCAACTTCCTCCACTTTGTCAGCTTCGTCCACTTCGTCAACTTCGTCCACTTCGCCGATTTCATCCACTGCCTCCACTTCCTACACTTCCTCTACTTTGTCCACTTCGTCCACTTTGTCCAATCGTCCACTTCGTCAACTTCGTCCACTTAGCCACTTCGTCCACTTCGCCACTTAGTCCTCTTCCTCCACTTCCTCCACTTCCTCTACTTTGTCCACTTCGTCAACTTCGTCCACTTTGTCCAATTCGTCCACTTTGTCCGCTTTGTCCACTTTCTCAAGTTGGTCCACTTAGCCACTTCGTCCACTTCCTCCATGTCCTACACTTCCTCCACTTCGTCTACTTCGTCAACTTCGTCCACTTCCTCCACCTCCTACACTTCCTCCACTTCGTCTACTTCCTCCACTTCCTCCACTTCCTCCACTTCCTCCTTTTCCTCCACTTCCTCCACTTCCTCCACTCCCTCCACTTCCTCCACTTCGTCAACTTCGTACACTTAGTCCACTTACTCCAATTCCTCCACTTCCTCCACTTCTTCTACTTCGTCCGCTTCCTCCGCTTCCTCTGCTCCTCCAATTCCGCCACTTCCTCCAATTCCTCCATTTCCTCCATTTCCTCCGCTTCCTTCGCCTCCTCCACTTCCTCGACTTCCTCCACCTTGTCCACTTCGTCCATTTCGTGCACTTCCTCCACTTCGTTGACTTCCGCCACTTCCTCCACTTCCTCGACTTCCTCCACTTCCTCCACTTCCTCCGCTTCTTCCACTTCGTCCACTTCCTCCGCTTCCTCAAGTTCCTCCGCTTCCTCCACTTCCTCCACTTCCTCCACTTTGTCCACTTCGTCAACTTCGTCCACTTTGTCCAATTCGTCCACTTCGTCCGCTTCGTCCGCTTCGTCCGCTTCGTCCACTTCGTCAACTTCGTCCACTTAGCCACTTAGTCCACTTAGCCACTTCGTCCACTTAGCCACTTTGTCAACTTAGCCACTTCGTCCACTTCCCCACTTAGTCCACTTCCTCCACTTCGTCCACTTCCTCTACTTTGTCCACTTCGTCAACTTCGTCCACTTTGTCCAATTCGTCTACTTCGTCCGCTTTGTCCACTTCATCAACTTCGTCCACATAGCCACTTCCTCCACTTCCTCCACTTCCTCCACTTCCTCCACTCCCTCCACTTCCTCCACTTCGTCAACTTCGTACACTTAGTCCACTTACTCCAATTCCTCCACTTCCTCCACTTCGTCTACTTCGTCCACTTCCTCCGCTTCCTTTGCTCCTCCAATTCCTCCACTTCCTCCACTTCCTCCACTTCCTCCGCTTTCCTTAGCCTCCTCCACTTCCTCCACCTTGTCCACTGAGTCCATTTCTTGCACTTCCTCCACTTCCTCCACTTCCTCCACTTCCGCCACTTCCTCCACTTCCTCCATTTCCTCCACTTCCTCCACTTCCTCCACTTCCTCCACTTCCGCCACTTCCTCCACTTCCTCCATTTCCTCCACTTCCTCCACTTCCTTCGCTTCCTCCACTTCCTCTTCTTCCTCCACTTCGTCCACTTCCTCCGCTTCCTCAAGTTCCTCCGCTTCCTCCACTTCGTCCACTTCGCCAACTTCGTCCACTTTGTCAACTTCGTCCACTTCGTCAACTTCGTCCACATCGTCCAATTCGTCCACTTCGTCCAATTTGTCCGCTTCGTTCACTTCATCAACTTCGTCCACTTCGCCACTTCGTCCACTTCCTCCACCTCCTACACTTCCTCCACTTCCTACACTTCCTCCACTTCGCCACTTCGTCTACTTCGTCAACTTCGCCCACTTCCTCTACTAACTCCACTTCCTCCACTTCTTCGACTTCCTCCACTTCCTCCACACCCTCCACTTCGTCCACTTAGTCAACTTCGTCCACTTAGTCCGCTTCCTCCACTTCCTCCACTTCCTCCACTTCGTCAACTAGCTGCTCTTCCTCCACTTCCGCCACTTCCTCCACTTCCTCCACTTCCTTCGCTTCCTCCCTTCGTCCACTTTTATTAACTTCATCTACTTCGTCCACTTCGTCAGCTTCGTCCACTTCGTCCTCTTCGTCCACTACGTCGACGTCGTCCACTTCGTCCCGTTCGTCCGCTTCGTCCACTTCCTTAACTTCGTCCACTTCGCCACTTTCTCCACTTCCTTCAGTTCCTCCACCTCGTCCACCTCGTCCACTTCGTCCACTTCCTCAACTTCGTCCACTTCCTCCACTTCCTCCACTTCCTCCACTTCCTCCACTTCCTCCACTTCCTCCACTTCCCCCACTTCCTCCACTACCTCTACTTTGTCCACTTCGTCAACTTTGTCCACGTCGTCCACTTCGTCCAATTCGTCCACTTCGTCCCGTTCGTCCGCTTCGTCCACTTCCTTAACTTCGTCCACTTCGCCACTTTCTCCACTTCCTCCAGTTCCTCCACCTCGTCCACTTCGTCCACTTCGTCCACTTCGTCCACTTCGTCCACTTCCTCAACTTCGTCCACTTCCTCCACTTCCTCCACTTCCTCCACTTCCTCCACTTCCTCCACCTCCTTCGCCTCCTCGGCTTTGTCCACCTCCTCCACTTCGCGACTTCTTCCATTTCCTTCACTTCTTCCACTCCCTTCACTTCCTCCACTTCCTCCACTTCGTCAACTTCGTCCACTTCCTCCATTTCGTCTACTTAGTCAACTTCATCCACTTCCTACACTTCCTTAAGTTCCTCCACTTGCTCCACTTGCTCCGCTTCCTCCACTTCCTCCACTTCGTCCGTTTCCTCCGTTTCCTCCGCTTCCTCCGCTTCCTCCACTTCCTCCACTTCCTCCACTTTGTCAACTTCGTCCACTTCGTCAACTTCGTCCACTTCCTCCATTAACTCCACTTCCTCCACTTCCTACACTTTCTTCACTTCCTCCACTTGCTCCACTTGCTCCACTTCGTCCATTTCCTCCGCTTCCTCCGCTTCCTCCACTTCCTCCACTTTGTCAACTTCGTCCACTTCGTCAATTTCGTCCACTTCCTCCACTTCCTCCACTTCCTCCACTTCCTCCCCTTCGTCCACTTCGTCCACTTCGTCAACTTCGTGCACTTCGTCCACTTCGTCCACTTCGTCCACTTCGTCCACTTCGTCCACTTCGTCCACTTCGTTCAATTCGTCCACTTCGTCCAATTCGTCCGCTTCTTTCACTTCGTCAACTTCGTCCACTTCGCCACTTCGTCCACTTCCTCCACCTCCTCCACCTCCTCCACTTCGTCTACTTCGTCAACTTCGTCCACTTAGTCCGCTTCCTCCACTTCCTCCACTTCCTCCACATCGTCAACTAGCTGCACTTCCTCCACTTCCGCCACTTCCTCCACTTCGTCCACTTCCTTCGCTTCCTCCCTTCGTCCACTTTTATTAACTTCATCCACTTCGTCCACTTCGTCAGCTTCGTCCACTTCGTCCTCTTCGTCCACTACGTCCACGTCGTCTATTTCGTCCATTTCCTCCACTTCCTGCACTTCGTCCACTTCGTCCACTTCCCCCACTTCCTCCACTACCTCTACTTTGTCCACTTCGTCAACTTCGTCAACTTTGTCCACTTCGTCCAATTCGTCCACCTCGTCCCGTTCGTCCGCTTCGTCCACTTCCTTAACTTCGTCCACTTCGCCACTTTCTCCACTTCCTCCAGTTCCTCCACCTCGTCCACTTCGTCCACTTCCTCCACTTCCTCCACTTCCTCCACTTCCTCGACTTCCTCCACCTCCTTCGCTTCCTCCGCTTTGTCCACCTCCTCCACTTCGCGACTTCTTCCATTTCCTTCACTTCTTCCACTCCCTTCACTTCCTCCACTTCCTCCACTTCGTCAACTTCGTCCACTTCGCCACTTCCTCCACTTCCTCCACTTCCTCCAATTCGTCAACTTTGTCAACTTCGTCCACTTCCTCCATTTCGTCTACTTAGTCAACTTCATCCACTTCCTCCACTAACTCCACTTCCTCCACTTCCTACACTTCCTTAACTTCCTCCACTTGCTCCACTTGCTCCGTTTCCTCCACTTCCTACACTTTCTTCACTTCCTCCACTTGCTCCACTTGCTCCACTTCGTCCATTTCCTCCGCTTCCTCCGCTTCCTCCACTTCCTCCACTTTGTCAACTTCGTCCACTTCGTCAATTTCGTCCACTTCCTCCACTTCCTCCACTTCCTCCACTTCCTCCACTTCCTCCCCTTCGTCCACTTCGTCCACTTCGTCCACTTCGTCCACTTCGTCCACTTCGTCCACTTCGTCCACTTCGTCCACTTCGTCCACTTCGTCCACTTCGTCCACTTCGTCCACTTCGTCCACTTCGTCCACTTCGTCCACTTCGTTCAATTCGTCCAATTCGTCCGCTTCTTTCACTTCGTCCACTTCGCCACTTCGTCCACTTCCTCCACCTCCACCACCTCCTCCGCTTCGTCTACTTCGTCAACTTCGTCCACTTCCTTCACTTCGTCAAATTCCTCCACTTCCTCCCCTTTTTCAACTTCCGCCACTTCCTCCACTTCCTCCACTTCTTCCAGTTCGTCCAATTCCTCCGCTTCCTCCGCTTCCTCCACTTCCTCCGCTTCGTCCACTTCGTCCACTTCGTCAACTTCTTCCACTTCGTCCACTTCCTCCACTTCCGCCACTTCCTCCACTTCCTCGACTTCCTCTACTTCCTCCGCTTTGTTCACTTCGTCCAATTCGCCACTTCTTCAGCTTCCTTCACTTCTTCCACTTCCTTCACTTCCTCCACTTCCTCCACTAACTCCACTTCCTCCACTAACTCCACTTCCTCCACTTCGTCAACTTTGTCAACTTCGTCCACTTCCTCCACTTCGTCAACTTCGTCCACTTCCTCCACTAACTCCACGTCCTCCACTTCCTCCACTTCCTCCACTTCCTCCACTTCGTCCACTAACTCCACTTGCTCCACTAACACCATTGCCTCCACTTCCTCCACTTCCTCCACTTCGTCAACTTCGTCCACTTAGTACACTTCCTTCACTTCCTCCACTTCCTCCACTTCCTCTACTTTGTCCACTTCGTCAACTTCGTGCACTTTGTGCAAATCGTCCACTTCCTCCACTTCCTCCACTTCATCCACTTCCTCCACTCCCTCCACTTCCTCCACTTCGTGAACTTCGTACACTTAGTCCACTTACTCCAATTCCTCCACTTCCTCCACTTCCTCCACTAACTCCACTTCCTCCACTAACTCCACTTCCTCCACTTCCTGCACTTCCTCAACTTCGTCAACTTCGTCAACTTTGTCAAGTTCGTCCACTTACTCCTTTCGTCAACTTCGTCCACTTCCTCCACTAACTCCACGTCCTCCACTTCCTCCACTTCCTCCACTTCCTCCACTTAGTCCACTTCCTCCACTTCCTCCACTTCGTCCACTAACTCCACTTGCTCCACTGACTCCACTTCCTCCACTTCGTCAACTTCGTCCACTTAGTCCACTTCCTTCACTTCCTCCACTTCCTCTACTTCGTCCACTTCGTCAACTTCGTCCACTTTGTGCAATTCGTCCACTTCCTCCACTTCCTCCACTTCATCCACTTCCTCCACTCCCTCCACTTCCTCCACTTCGTCAACTTCGTACACTTAGTCCACTTACTCCAATTCCTCCACTTCCTCCACTTCGTCCACTTCCTCCGCTTCCTCCACTCCTCCAATTCCTCCACTTCCTCCACTTCGTCCACTTCCCCCACTTCCTCCGCTTCGTCCACTTCCTCCACTTCCTCCACGTCGTCCACTTTGTCAACTTTGTCAAATTTGTCCACTTCGACCAATTCATCCACTGCCTCCACTTCCTCCACTTCCTCCACTTCCTCCACTAACTCCACTTCCTCCAGTAACTCCACTAACTCCACTTCCTCCACTTCCTCCACTTCCTCAACTTCGTCAACTTCGTCAACTTTGTCCAGTTCGTCCACTTACTCCACTTCGTCAACTTCGTCCACTTCCTCCACTAACTCCACGTCCTCCACTTCGTCCACTTCCTCCACTTAGTCCACTTCCTCCACTTCCTCCACTTCCTCCACTTCGTCCACTAACTCCACTTGCTCCACTGACTCAACTTCCTCCACTTCCTCCACTTCGTCAACTTCGTCCACTTAGTCCACTTCCTTCACTTCCTCCACTTCCTCTACTTCGTCCACTTCGTTAACTTCGTCCACTTTGTCCAATTCGTCCACTTCCTCCACTTCCTCCACTTCCTTCACTTCCTCCACTTCCTCCACTTCCTCCACTTCCTCCACTCCCTCCACTTCCTCCACTTCGTCAACTTCGTACACTTAGTCCACATACTCCAATTCCTCCACTACCTCCACTTCGTCCACTTCGTCCACTTCCTCCGCTTCCGCCACTTCCTCCACTTCCTCCACTTGCTCCACTTCCGCCACTTCCTCCACTTCCTCCACTTCCTCCACTTCCTCCACTTCCTCCACTTCCTCCACTTCCTCCACTTCCTCCACTTCCGCCACTTCCTCCACTTCCTCCGCTTAGTCCAATTCGTCCACTACCTCCACTTCCTTCGCTTCCTTCGCTTCCTCCACTTCCTCCACTTCCTCCACATCGTCAACTAGCTGCACTTCCTCCACTTCCGCCACTTCCTCCACTTCCTCCACTTCCTCCACTTCGTCAACTTCGTCCACTTAGTCCACTTCCTTCACTTCCTCCACTTCCTCTACTTCGTCCACTTCGTTAACTTCGTCCACTTTGTCCAATTCGTCCACTTCCTCCACTTCCTCCACTTCCTTCACTTCCTCCACTTCCTCCACTTCCTCCACTTCCTCCACTCCGTCCACTTCCTCCACTTCGTCAACTTCGTACACTTAGTCCACATACTCCAATTCCTCCACTACCTCCACTTCGTCCACTTCCTCCGCTTCCTCGACTCCTCCAATTCCTCCACTTCCTCCACTGCCTCCACTTCCTCCACTTCCTCCACTTCCTCCACATCCTCCACTTCCTCCACTTCCTCTACTTTGTCCACTTCGTCAACTTCGTCCACTTTGTCCAATTCGTCCGCTTCGTCCGCTTCGTCACTTTCGTCCCCTTCGTCCGCTTCGTCCACTTCGTCAACTTTGTCCACTTAGCCACTTCGTCCACTTAGCCACTTCGTCCACTTCGCCACTTAGTCCACTTCGTCCACTTCCTCCACTTCCTCTACTTTGTCCACTTCGTCAACTTCGTCCACTTGGTCCAATTCGTCTACTTCGTCCGCTTTGTCCAGTTCATCAACTTCGTCCACATAGCCACTTCGTCCACTTCCTCCACCTCCTACACTTCCTCCACTTCGTCAACTTCGTCCATTTCCTCCACTTCCTCCACTTCCTCCAGTCTGTCCACTTCGTCCACTTCGTCCACTTCGTAAACTTCGTCAACTTCGTCCACTTTGTGCAATTCGTCCACTTCCTCCACTTCCTCCACTTCATCCACTTCCTCCACTCCCTCCACTTCCTCCACTTCGTCAACTTCGTACACTTAGTCCACTTACTTCAATTCCTCCACTTCCTCCAATTCGCCACTTCTTCCGCTTCCTTCACTTCTTCCACTTCCTTCACATCCTCCACTTCCTCCACTTCCTCCACTAACTCCACTTCCTCCACTAACTCCACTTCCTCCACTTCCTCAACTTCGTCAACTTCGTCAACTTTGTCAACTTCGTCAACTTCGTCCACTTCCTCCACTTCGTCAACTTCGTCCACTTCCTCCACTTCGTCAACTTCGTCCACTTCCTCCACTAACTCCACGTCCTCCACTTGCTCCACTTGCTCCACTTTGTCCACTAACTCCACTTCCTCCACTAACACCACTGCCTCCACTTCCTCCACTTCCTCCACTTCGTCAACTTCGTCCACTTAGTCCACTTCCTTCACTTCTTCCACTTCCTCCACTTCCTCTACTTTGTCCACTTCGTCAACTTCGTGCACTTTGTGCAATTCGTCCACTTCCTCCACTTCCTCCACTTCATCCAATTCCTCCACTTCCTCCACTTCGTCCACTTCCTCCGCTTCCTCCACTCCTCCAATTCCTCCACTTCCTCCAGTTCCTCCACTTCCCCCACTTCCTCCTCTTCGTCCACTTCCTCCACTTCCTCCACTTCGTCCACTTTGTCAACTTTGTCAACTTTGTCAACTTCGTCCACTTCGTCCAATTCATCCACTGCCTCCACTTCCTCCACTTCCTCTACTTTGTCCACTTCGTCAACTTCGTCAACTTTGTCCAATTCGTCCACTTCGTCTGCTTCGTCCACTTCGTCAACTTCGTCCACTTACCCACTTCGTCCACTAAGCCACTTCATCCACTTAGACACTTCGTCCACTTCGCCACTTAGTCCACTTCCTCCACTTCATCCACTTCCTCTACTTTGTCCACTTCGTCAACTTCTTCCACTTTGTCCAATTCGTCCACTTCGTCCGCTTTGTCCACTTCGTCAACTTCGTCCACTTAACCACTTCGTCCACTTCCTCCACCTCCTACACTTCCTCCACTTCGTCTACTTCGTCAACTTTATCCATTTCCTCCACTTCCTCCACTTCCTCCAGTCTGTCCACTTCGTCCACTTCGTAAACTTCCTCAACTTCGTCCACTTCGTCCACTACGTCACTTCGTCCATTTTGTCCACGTCCTCCACTTCCACCACTCCCACCATTTCCTCTACTTCGTCAACTTCGTACACTTAGTCCACTTACTCCAATTCCTCCACTTCCTCCACTTCGTGTACTTCGTCCACTTCCTCCGCTTCCTCCGCTCCTCCAATTCCTCCACTTCCTCCATTTCCTCCACTTCCTCCACTTCCTCCACTTCCTCCACTTCCTCTGCTTCCTCCGCTTTGTTCACTTCGTCAATTTCGCCACTTCTTCCGCTTCCTTCACTTCTTCCACTTCCTTCACTTCCTCCACTTCCTCCACTTCCTCCACTTCCTCAACTTCGTCAACTTTGTCAACATCGTCCACTTCCTCCACTAACTCCACGTCCTCCACTTCCTCAAGTTCCTCCACTTCGTCCACTAACTCCACTTGCTCCACTAACACCACTGCCTCCACTTCCTCCACATCCTCTACTTAGTCCACTTCGTCAACTTCGTGCACTCTGTGCAATTCGTCCACTCCTCCACTCCCTCCACTTCATCCACTTCCTCCACTCCCTCCACTTCCTCCACTTCGTCAACTTCGTACACTTAGTCCACTTACTTCAATTCCTCCACTTCCTCCACTTCGTCCACTTCCTCCGCTTCCTCCACTCCTCCAATTCCTCCGCTTCCTCCACTCCTCCAATTCCTCCACTTCCTCCACTTCCTCCACTTCCCCCAATTCCTCCGCCTCGTCCACTTCCTCCACTTCCTCCACTTCGTCCACTTTGTCAACTTTGTCAACTTCGTCCACTTCGTCCAATTCATCCACTGCCTCCACTTCCTCCACTTCCTCTACTTTGTCCACTTCGTCAACTTCGTCAACTTTGTCCAATTCGTCCACTTCCTCTGCTTCGTCCACTTACCCACTTCTTCCACTAAGCCACTTCATCCACTTAGCCACTTCGTCCACTTCGCCACTTAGTCCACTTCCTCCACTTCATCCACTTCCTCTACTTTGTCCACTTCGTCAACTTCGTCCACTTTGTCCAATTCGAACACTTCGTCCGCTTTGTCCACTTCGTCAACTTCGTCCACTTAACCACTTCGTCCACTTCCTCCACTTCCTACACTTCCTCCACTTCGTCTACTTCGTCAACTTTGTCCATTTCCTCCACTTCCTCCACTTCCTCCAGTCTGTCCACTTTGTCAAGTTCGTCCACTTCGTAAACTTCCTCAACTTCGTCCACTTCGTCCACTACGTCACTTCGTCCATTTCGTCCACTTCCTCCACTTCCTCCACTTCCTCCACTCCATCCATTTCCTCTACTTCGTCAACTTCGTACACTTAGTCCACTTACTCCAATTCCTCCACTTCCTCCACTCCGTGTACTTCGTCCACTTCCTCCGCTTCCTCCGCTCCTCCAATTCCTCCACTTCCTCCACTTCCTCCACTTCCTCCACTTCCTCCGCTTCCTCCGCCTCCTCCACTTCCTCCACTTCCTCCACCATGTCCACTTCGTCCATTTCCTGCACTTCCTCCACTTGCTCCACTTCCGCCACTTCCTCCACTTCCTCCACTTCCTCCACTTCCTCCACTTCCTCCACTTCCTCCACTTCCTCCACTTCCTCCACTTCCGCCACTTCCTCCACTTCCTCCGCTTAGTCCAATTCGTCCACTACCTCCACTTCCTTCGCTTCCTCCGCTTCCTCCACTTCCTCCACTTCCTCCACATCGTCAACTAGCTGCACTTCCTCCACTTCCGCCACTTCCTCCACTTCCTCCACTTCCTCCACTTCGTCAACTTCGTCCACTTAGTCCACTTCCTTCACTTCCTCCACTTCCTCTACTTCGTCCACTTCGTTAACTTCGTCCACTTTGTCCAATTCGTCCACTTCCTCCACTTCCTCCACTTCCTTCACTTCCTCCACTTCCTCCACTTCCTCCA
This sequence comes from Vigna umbellata, assembly GCF_029865625.1. NCBI lineage: Eukaryota > Viridiplantae > Streptophyta > Magnoliopsida > Fabales > Fabaceae > Vigna > Vigna umbellata. The sequence goes on along the minus strand of NC_142174.1, from coordinate 7,420,672 downwards.
CTCCCTCCACTTCCTCCACTTCGTCAACTTCGTACACTTAGTCCACATACTCCAATTCCTCCACTACCTCCACTTCGTCCACTTCGTCCACTTCCTCCGCTTCCTCGACTCCTCCAATTCCTCCACTTCCTCCACTGCCTCCACTTCCTCCACTTCCTCCACTTCCTCCACATCCTCCACTTCCTCCACTTCCTCTACTTTGTCCACTTCGTCAACTTCGTCCACTTTGTCCAATTCGTCCGCTTCGTCCGCTTCGTCACTTTCGTCCCCTTCGTCCGCTTCGTCCACTTCGTCAACTTTGTCCACTTAGCCACTTCGTCCACTTAGCCACTTCGTCCACTTCGCCACTTAGTCCACTTCGTCCACTTCCTCCACTTCCTCTACTTTGTCCACTTCGTCAACTTCGTCCACTTGGTCCAATTCGTCTACTTCGTCCGCTTTGTCCAGTTCATCAACTTCGTCCACATAGCCACTTCGTCCACTTCCTCCACCTCCTACACTTCCTCCACTTCGTCAACTTCGTCCATTTCCTCCACTTCCTCCACTTCCTCCAGTCTGTCCACTTCGTCCACTTCGTCCACTTCGTAAACTTCGTCAACTTCGTCCACTTTGTGCAATTCGTCCACTTCCTCCACTTCCTCCACTTCCTCCACTTCATCCACTTCCTCCACTCCCTCCACTTCCTCCACTTCGTCAACTTCGTACACTTAGTCCACTTACTCCAATTCCTCCACTTCCTCCAATTCGCCACTTCTTCCGCTTCCTTCACTTCTTCCACTTCCTTCACATCCTCCACTTCCTCCACTTCCTCCACTAACTCCACTTCCTCCACTAACTTTCCACTTCCTCCACTTCCTCAACTTCGTCAACTTCGTCAACTTGTCAAACTTCGTCAACTTCGTCCACTTCCTCCACTTCGTCAACTTC
>NC_142174.1:7369470-7419645 GCF_029865625.1 Vigna umbellata | reverse complement strand
CCTCCACTTCATTCACTTCCTCCACTTCGTCCACTTCTTCAACTTAGTCCATTTCGTCCACTTCGTCCACTTCCTCCACTTCCTCTATTTCCTCCAATTCGTCCACTTTATCAACTTCGTCCACTTCGTCAACTTCATCCACTTCCTCTACTTCGTCCAGTTCTTCCGCATCCTCCACTTCGTCCACATTCACCACTTCCTCCACTTCGTCCACTTCGTCCATTTCGCCCACTTCATCAAGTTCGTCCATTTCCTCCACTTCCTCCACTTCTTCAAGTTCGTCCACTTCGTCCACTACCTCCACTTCCGGAACTTCGTCCACTACCTCCACTTCGTCAGCTTCGCCCACTGTCTGCACTTCGTCCACGTCGGCCTCTTCATCCTTTTCTTCATCTTCTTCTTCCACTTCGTTCAATTCGTCAACTTCGTCGAGTTCGTCCCCTTCGTCCACTTCGTCAACTTCGTCAAGTTCGTCCCCTTCATCCACTTCGTCCACTTCTTCCACTTCGTCCACTTCCTCCACTTCCTCAACATAGTCCATTTCCTCCACTTCCTCAACTTACTTCACTTCATCCACTTCCTCCACTTCGTCCACTTCGTCAACTTCGCCAACTTCGTCCACTTCTTCCATTTCGTCCACTTCGTCAAGTTCGTCACCTTCCTCCACTTCCTCCACTTCCTCGACTTTGTCCACTTCCTCCACTTCTTCCACTTCCTCCACTTTGTCCACTTCGTCCATTTCATCCACTTCGTCAAGTTCGTCCACTTCCTCCACTTCCTCCACTTCCTCCACTTTGTCCACTTCCTCCACTTCCTCCACTTCGTCCACTTCGTACACTTCCTCCACTTCGTTCACTTCGTAAACTTCGTCAACTTCGTCCACTTCGTCAACTTCATCCACTTCCTCCACTTCGTCCAGTTCTTCCACTTCCTCCACTTCGTCCACATTCTCTACTTCCTCCACTTCGTCAACTTCGTCCACTGCGTCCAAGGCGTCCACTTCGTCCACTTCGTCAAGTTTGTCCACTTCCTCCATTTCCTCAAGTTCGTCCACTTCCTCCACTTCCTCCACTTCCTCCATTTCGTCTACTTAATCCACTTCCTCAACATCGTTCATTTCCGCCATTTGCTGAACTTAATTCACTTCATCTACTTCTTCCACTTTGTCAACTTTGTCCACTTCCTACACTTTCTCCACTTCGTCCACTTTTTCCATTTCGTCCACTTCGTCAGGTTCGTCCACTTCCTCCACTTCCTCCACTTTCTCCACTTCGTCAACTTCCTCTAGTTCGTCCACTTCCTCCGCTTCCTCCACTTCGTCCACTTCCTCCATTTCCTCCACTTGCTCCACTTCCTGAACTTCGCCCACTTCGTCCACTTCGTCAATTTTGTTTAATTCGTCCACTTCCTCCACTTCCTCAGCTTCGTCCATTGTCTCCACTTCGTCCTCTTCGTCCTTTTCTTCATCTTCTTCTTCCACTTCGTCCAATTCGTCAACTTCATCGAGTTCTTTCCACTTCGTCCACTTCGCCAACTTCCTCCACTTCCTCCACTTCCTCAACATCGTCCACTTCGTCAACGTCGTCCACATCCTCCACTTTGTCAACATTGTCCACTTGCTCCACTTCGTCTACTTCGTCCACTTCGTCTACTTCGTCAACTTTGCCAACTTCGTCCTCTTCATCCATTTCGTCCACTTCGTCATGTTCGTCCCCTTCCTCCACTTCCTCCACTTTGTCCACTTCGTCCACTTCCTCCACTTCCTCCACTTCGTCCACTTCTTCCATTTCCTCCACTTCGCCCACTTCGCCCACTTCGTCCATTTCCTCCACTTCCTGAACTTCGTCCACTTCTTCCACTTCCTCAGCTTCGTCCACTGTCTCCACTTCATTCACTTCGTCATCTTCGTCCTCTTCGTCCTTTGTTTCATCTTCCTCCTCCACTTCGTCCGATTCGTCAACTTCGTCGAGCTCGTCCCCTTCGTCCACTTCGTCAACATCGTCAAGTTCGTCCCCTTTGTCCACTTCGTCCACTTCCTGTACTTCGTCAACTGCTTCCACTTCGTCCACTTCGTCCGCTTCCTCCACTTCCTCCATTTCGTCTACTTCCTCCACTTCCTCAACATCGTCCATTTCCTCCATTTCGTCAACTTAATTCACTTCTTCCACTTTGTCAACTTGTACACTTCCTACACTTCCTCCACTTCGTTCACTTCGTCCATTTCGTCCACTTCCTCCACTTCCTCCACTTCCTCCACTTCGTCCACTTTGTTAACTTCGTCAACTTCGTCCACTTCGTCCACTTCTTCCACTTTGTCCACTTCCTCCACTTCCTCCACTTCCTCCATTTCCTCCACTTCCTCCACTTCCTGAACTTTGTCCACTTCCTCCACTTCCTCCACTTCCTCCACTTCGTCCACTTCGTCAACTTCGTTCACTTCGTCTACTTCCTCCACTTCCTCAGCTTCGTCCACTGTCTCCACTTCGTCCACTTCGTGCTCTTCCTCCTTTCCTTCATCTTCTTCTTCCATTTCGTCCAATTTGTCAACTTCGTCGAGTTCGTCCCCTTCGTCCACTTCGTCAAGTTCGTCCCTACGTCCACTTCTTCCACTTCGTCAACTTCTTCCACTTCGTCAACTTCGTCCACTTCGTCAACATCCTCCACTTCCTCAACTTTTGTCCACTTGCTCAACTTCCTCCACTTCGTCCACTTCGTCAACTTCGCCAACTTCGTCCACTTCGTCCATTTCGTCCACTTCGTCAAGTTCGTCCCCTTCCTCCACTTCCTCCAGTTCCTCCACTTCGTCAACTTCTTCCACTTCTTCCACTTCGTCCACTTCCTCCATTTCGTCCACTTCGTCAAGTTCGTCCATTCCTGCACTTCCTCCACTTCCTCCACTTCCTCCACTTCCTCCACTTCCTCCTCTTCCTCCACTTCGTCCACTTCGTCCACTTCGTCCACTTCGTCTCCTTCGTCAACTTCTTCCACTTCGTCCAGTTCTTCCACTTCCTCCACTTCATCCACATTCTCCACTTCCTCCACTTCGTCCACTGCGTCTACTTCGTCCAGTTCGTGCATTTTGTCCACTTCGTCAAGTTCGTCCACTTTCTCTACTTCCTCAAGTTCGTCTACTTCCTCCACTTCCTCAACTTCGTTAACTTCCTCCACTTCCTCCATTTCGTCTACTTCCTCAACTTCGTCCATTTCCACCATCTCCTCAACTTAATTCACTTCATCCACTTCTTCCACTTTGTCAACTTTGTCAACTTCCTACACTTCCTCCACTTCGTCCATTTCGTCCACTTCGTCCACTTCGTCAGGTTCATCTACTTCCTCCACTTCATCCACTTCCTCCACTTCCTCCACTTCCTCCACTTTGTCCACGTCGTCCACTTCGTGTACTTCGTCAACTTCTTCCACTTCCTCGACTTCCTCCACGTCCTCCACTTCGTTCACTTCCTCCACTTCCTCCATTTCCTCCACTTCCTCAACTTCCTTGACTTCGTGAACTTCGTCCACTAGCTCTACTTCCTCCACTTCCTCCACTTCATCAACTTCGTTTACTTCGTCCACTTCCTCCACTTCCTCAGCTTCGTCCACTATCTCCACTTCGTCCTCTTCATCCTTTTCTTCATCTTCTTCCACTTCGTCCGATTCGTCAACTTCGTCGAGTTCGTCCCCTTCGTCCACTTCGTCTAATTCGTCAAGTTCGTCCCCTTCGTCCACTTCGTCCACTTTGTCCACTTCCTCCACTTCGTGAACTTCGTCCACTTCGTCCACTTCCTCTATTTCCTCCACTTCGTCCACTTTATCAACTTCGTCAACTTGGTCCACTTCCTCCACTTCGTCCAGTTCTTCCACTTCCTCCACTTCGTCCACATTCTCCACTTCCTCCACTTCGTCAACTTCGTCCACTGCGTCCACTTCCTCCACTTCTTCAAGTTCGTCCACTTTGTCCACTACCTCCACTTCCTGAATTTCATCCATTGCATCCTCTTCCTCCATTTCGAATACTTCCTCCACTTCCTCAACATCGTCCATTTTCTCCACTTCCTCCACTTCATTCACTTCATCCACTTCTTCCACTTCGTCAACTTTGTCCACTTCCTCCACCTCCTCCACTTCATCCACTTCGTCCACTTCGTCCATTGCTTCCACTTCCTCCACTTCGTCCACATTCACCACTTCCTCCACTTCGTCAACTTCGTCCACTTCCTCCACTTCTTCAAGTTCGTCCACTTCGTCCACTACCTCCACTTCCTGAATTTCATCCATTTCATCCTCTTCCTCCATTTCGAATACTTCCTCCACTTCCTCAACATCGTCCATTTTCTCCACTTCCTCCACTATTTTACTTCATTCACTTCATCCACTTCTTCCACTTCGTCAACTTTGTCCACTTCCTCCACTTCCTCCACTTCATCCACTTCCTCCACTTCGTCCATTGCTTCCACTTCGTGCACGTTGCCAACTACGTCCACTTCCTCCATTTCGTTCACTTCCTCCACTTCATCCACTTCGTCCACTTCGTCCATTGCTTCCACTTCCTCCGCTTCCTCCATTTCGTCCACTTCCTCCACTTCGTGCACGTTGCCAACTACGTCCACTTCCTCCATTTCGTTCACTTCCTCCACTTCTTCCACTTGCTCAACTTCCTCCACTATGTCAACTTCGTCCCCTTCGTCAACTTCGTCCACTTCGTCAACTTCTTCCACTTCTTCCACTCCCTCATTCCTCCACTTCGTCCACTTCCTCCACATCCTCCGCTTTGTCCACTTCGTCCACTTCCTCCACTTCCTCCACTTCCTCCAATTCGTCCACTTCTTCCACTTCCTCCACTTCCTCCGCTTCATCCACATCATCCACCTCCTCCACTTTGTCCACGTCCTCAACTTCGTCCACTTCTTCAACTTCGTCCACTTCCTCCACTTCATCCACTTCGTCAACTTCGTCCATTTCGTCCACTTCGTCAAGTTCGTCGACTTCCTCCACTTCCTCCACTTTGTGCACTTCGTCCACTTCCTCCACTTCTTCCACTTCGTCAACTTCGTCCATTTCGTCCACTTCGTCAAGTTCGTCGACTTCCTCCACTTTGTGCACTTCGTCCACTTCCTCCACTTCTTCCACTTCGTCTACTTCCTCCACTTCGTCCACGTCGTCAACTTCTTCAACTTCGTCCACTTCGTCCTCTTCGTCCACTTCGTCCACTTCGTCCACATCCTCCACTTCATCCCCTTTGTCCACTTCGTCAAGTTCGTCCACTTCATTCACTTCGTCAAGTTCGTCCACTTCCTCATCTTCCTCCACTTCCTCCACGTCGTCAACTGCGTCCACTTCGTCCACTTTGTCCACTTCGTCAACTTCGTTAACTTCGTCCACTTCCTCCACTTCCTAAGCTTCGTCCACTTCCTCCACTTCCTAAGCTTCGTCCACTTCCTCCACTTCCTCCACTTCGTCCTCTTCATCCACATCCTCATCTTCTTCTTCGATTTCGTCCACCTCAACCAATTCGTCAACTTCGTCAACTTCTTCACCTTCGTCCACTTCGTCAACTTCGTCCACTTCGTCAACTTCGTCAAGTTCGTCCCCTTCGTCTACTTCGTCAACTTCTCCTACTTCATCCACTACGTCAAACTTTTCCACTTCGTCCACTTCATCCACTTCGTCAACTTCTTCCACTTCCTCCATTTCGTCCACTTCGCCAGGTTCGTCAACTTCCTTCACTTCCTCCACTTTCTCCACATCTTCCACTTCGTCAACTTTGTCAACTTTGTCAACTTCCTCCACGTCCTCCACTTCGTCCACTTCTTCCACTTCCTCCACTTCGTCCACTTCCTCCACTTCGTCGAATTCGTCAACTTCGTCAGCTTCGTCAAGTTCGTCCCCTCGTCCACTTCGTCAAGTTTGTGCCCTTCATCCACTTCCTCCACTTCGTCCACTTCTTCCACTTCGTCCACTTCGTCAACTTCCTTCACTTCCTCCACTTTGTCCACTTCGTCCACATCGTCAACTTCGTCAAGTTCGTCGACTTCATCCACTTTGTCCGATTCGTCCACTTCATCCACTTCGTCCACTTCGTCTGCTTCTTCCACTTCATCCATTTCGTCCACTTCGTCCACTTCTTCAACTTCTTCCACTTCCTCCACTTCGTCCACGTCGCCAACTTCGTCTACTTCGTCCACTTCGTCAACTTCGTTCACTTCGTCGACTAGCTCCACTTTGTCCACTACCTCTACTTCGTTCACTTCCTCCACTTCTTCCACTTCGTCCTGTTCGTCCAGTTCTCCATCTTCTTCTTCCACTTCGTCGAATTCGTCAACTTCGTCAGCTTCGTCAAGTTCGTCCCTTCGTCCACTTCGTCAAGTTCGTGCCCATCTTCCACTTCCTCCACTTCGTCCACTTCTTCCACTTCGTCCACTTCGTCAACTTCGTCCACTTCCTCAACATCGTCCACTTCCTCCACTTCCTTCACTTCATCAACTTCGTCCACTTGTTCCACTTCGTCCAGTTCTTCCACTTCCTCCACTTCATCCACATTCTCCACTTCGTCCACTTCATCAACTTCGTCCACTTCGTCCATTTCGTCCACTTCATCAAGTTCGTCCACTTCTTCCACTTCCTCCGCTTCATCAAGTTCGTCCACTTCCTCCACTTCGTCCACTTCCTCCACTTTCTCCACTTCCTACGTTTCGTCCACTTCCTCCACTTCCTCCACTTTGTCCACTTCGTACACTTCATCCACTTCCTCAACATCCATATCCTCTACTTCCTCCATTTCATTCACTTCATCCACTTGTTCCACTTCGTCAACTTTGTCCACTTCCTCCACATCGTCCACTTCCTCCACTTCGTCAACTTCGTCAACTTTGTCCACTTCGTCCACATCGTCCACTTCATCCACTTCGTCAACTTCGTCAACTTTGTCCACTTCGTCCAATTTGTCCACTTCGTCAAGTTCGTCCACTTCCTCCACTTCCTCCACTTCGTCCACTTCGTCCACTTCGTCCACTTCGTCCACTTCCTCCACTTCGTCGACGTCGCCAACTTCCTCCACTTCCTCCACTTCCTCCACTTCCTCTTCTTCCTCCACTTCCTCCACTTCCTCCACTTCCTCCACTTCCTTCACTTCCTTCACTTCATCCATTTCGTCTGCTTCCTCCACTTCCTCCACCTCCTCCACCTCCTCCACTTCGTCAACTTCTTCCACTTCGTCCACTTCGTCCACTTCGTCCACTTCGTCCACTTCGTCCACTTCGTCCAATTCGTCAACTTCGTCCACTTCGTCCATTTCCTTCACTTTGTCCACTTCGTCCACTTCGTCAACTTCGTTCACTTCGTCCACTACCTCCACTTCGTCCACTTCCTCCACTTCGTCCACTTCCTCCACTTCGTCCACTTCCTCCACTTCTTCCACTTCGTCCTGTTCGTCCAGTTCTCCATCTTCTTCTTCCACTTCATCGAATTCGTCAACTTCGTCAGCTTCGTCAAGTTCGTCCCTTCGTCCACTTCGTCAAGTTCGTGCCGTTCATCCACTTCCTCCACTTCGTCCACTTCGTCCACTTCTTCCACTTCGTCAACTTCGTCCACTTCCTCAACATCATCCACTTCCTCCACTTCCTCCACTTCCTTCACTTCATCAACTTTTTCCACTTGTTCCACTTCCTCCAGTTCTTCCACTTCCTCCACTTCATCCACATTCTCCACTTCGTCCACTTCATCAACTTCGTCCACTTCGTCCATTTCGTCCACTTCATCAAGTTCGTCCACTTCTTGCACTTCCTCCACTTCGTCAAGTTCGTCCACTTCCTCCACTTCCGCCACTTCCTCCACTTCCTCCACTTTCTCCACTTCCTACGTTTCGTCCTCTTCCTCCACTTCCTCAACATCGTCCATTTCCTCCACTTGCTCCACTTCCTCCACTTCCTCCACTTTGTCCACTTCCTCCACTTCGTCCACTTTGTCCACTTCGTACACTTCTTCCACTTCCTCCTCTTCCTCCACTTCCTCCATTAGGTCCATTTCCTCCACTTCCTCAACATCGTCCATTTCCTCTACTTCCTCCACTTCGTCCACTTGTTCCACTTCGTCAACTTTGTCCACTTCCTCCACATTGTCCACTTCCTCCACTTCGTCAACTTTGTCCACTTCGTCCATTTCTTCCACTTCGTTAGGTTCGTCCACTTCCTCCACTTCCTCCACTTCCTCCACTTCGTCGACTTCGTCAACTTCCTCCACTTCGTCCACGTAGCCAACTTCCTCCACTTCCTCCACTTCCTCTACTTCCTCCACTTCCTCCACTTCCTCCACTTCCATCACTTCGTCAACTTCGTCAACTTCGGCCACTTCGTCCACTTCCTCCACTTCGTCCAGTTCTTGAACTTGCTCCACTTTGTCCACATTCTCCATTTCCTCCACCTCGTCCACTTCGACCATTTCGTCCACTTCGTCATGTTCGTCCACTTCCTCCACTTCATCAACTTTCTCCACTTCCTCCACTTCCACCATTTCGTCTACTTCCTCCACTTCCTCAACATCGTCCATTTCCTCCACATCCTCCACTTCGACCACTTCGTCCACTTCGTCAACTTCGTCCACTTCCTCCATTTCGTCCACTTCGTCAAGTTCGTCCACTTCCTCCACTTCCTCCACATTGTCCATTTCGTCCACTTCGTCAGCTTCGTCAAGTTCGTGAATTTCGTCCACATTGTCCACTTCCTCCACTTCCGCCACTTCATCAACTTCCTTCACTTTGTCCACTTTTTCCTCTTCGTCCACTACCTCCAATTCGTCCACTTCGTCAACTTCGTCTACTTCCTCCACTTCCTCCACTTTGTACACTTCTTCCACTTCCTCCACTTCGTCCACTTCCTCCACTTCCTCCACTTGATCATGTTCGTCCACTTCGTCCAGTTCCTCTACTTCCTCCACCTCCTCCGCTTCCTCCACTTCCTTCACTTCCTCCATTTCATCCTCTTCCTCCACTTCCTCCAGTTCCTCCACTTCCTCCACTTCGTCAACTTCTTCCAATTCGTCCACTTCATCCACTTCGTACATTTTGTCCACTTCGTCAAGATCGTCCACTTCCTCCACTTCTTCCACTTCGTCAAGTTCGTCCACTTCCTAAACATCGTCCATTTCCTCTACTTCCTCAACTTCATTCACTTCATCCACTTCTTCCACTTCGTCAACTTTGTCCACTTCCTCCGCTTCGTCCACTTCGTCAACTTCGTCAACTTCGTCCACTTCGTCCATTTCATCCACTTCTTCAGGTTCGTCCACTTCCTCCACTTTGTCCAATTCGTCCACTTAGTCCATTTCGTCCATTTCGTCGACTTCGTCAAGTTCGTTCACTTCCTCCACTTCCTCCACTTCGTTAAGCTCGTCCACTTCCTCCACTTCCTCCATTTCCCCACTTCCTCAACATCGTCCATTTCCTCTACTTCCTCCACTTCATTCACTTCATCCACTTCTTCCACTTCGTCAACTTTGTCCACTTCCTCAACTTCGTCCACTTCGTCCATTTCGTCCACTTCATCAAGTTCGTCCACTTCTTGCACTTCCTCCACTTCGTCAAGTTCGTCCACTTCCTCCACCTCCTCCACTTCGTCCACTTCCTCCACTTTCTCCACTTCCTACGTTTCATCCACTTCCTCAACATCGTCCATTTCCTCCACTTCCTCCACTTCATTCACTTCCACCAGTTCGTCAACTTTGTCCACTTCCTCCACTGGCTCCACTCCGTCCACTTCGTCAACTTTGTCAACTTCGTCCACTTCGTCCAATTCGCCCACTTCGTCAAGTTCGTCCACTTCCTCCACTTCCTCCACTTTGTCCACTTCCTCCACTTCCTCCACTTCGTCCACTTTGTCCACTTCTTCCACTTCCTCCTCTTCCTTCACTTCCTCCATTAGGTCCATTTCCTCCACTTCGTCAACATCGTCCATTTCCTCCACATCCTCCACTTCGACCACTTCGTCCACTTCATGAACTTCGTCCACTTCCCCCACTTCGTCCACTTCGTCAAGTTCGTCCACTTCCACCACTTCGTCCACTTTGTCCATTTCGTCCACTTCGTCAGCTTCGTCAAGTTCGTGATTTTCGTCCACATCGTCCATTTCCTACACTTCCGCCACTTCATCACTTTCCTTCACTTTGTCCACTTTTTCCTCTTCGTCCACTACCTCCAATTCGTCCACTTCGTCAACTTCGTCTACTTCCTCCACTTCCTCTACTTCCTCCACTTCGTACACTTCTTCCACTTCCTCCACTTCGTCCACTTCCTCCACTTCGTCCACTTCGTCATGTTCGTCCACTTGGTCCAGTTCTTCTACTTCCTCCACCTCCTCCGCTTCCTCCACTTCCTCCACTTCCTTCACTTCCTCCATTTCGTCCTCTTCGTTCACTTCCTCCAGTTCCTCCACTTCCTCCACTTCGTCAACTTCTTCCAATTCGTCCACTTCATCCACTTCGTACATTTCGTCCACTTCGTCAAGCTCGTACATTTCGTACCCTTCGTCAAGTTTGTCCACTTCCTCCACTTCTTCCACTTCGTCAAGTTCGTCCACTTCCTCAACATCGTCCATTTCCTCTACTTCCTCCACTTCATTCACTTCATCCACTTCTTCCACTTCGTCAACTTTGTCCACTTCCTCCGCTTCGTATCCTTCGTCCACTTCGTCAACTTCGTCAACTTCGTCCATTTCATCCACTTCTTCAGGTTCGTCCACTTCCTCCACTTCCTCCACTTTGTCCAATTCGTCCATTTAGTTCATTTCGTCCATTTCGTCCACTTCGTCAAGTTCGTTCACTTCCTCCACTTCCTCCACTTCGTTAAGTTCGTCCACTTCCTCCACTTCCTCGATTTCCCCACTTCCTCCACTTCCTCAACATCGTCCATTTCCTCTACTTCCTCCACTTCATTCACTTCATCCACTTCTTCCACTTCGTAAACTTTGTCCAGTTCCTCCACTTCCTCCACTTCGTCCACTTCGTCCATTTCGTCCACTTCGTCAGATTCGTCCACTTCCTCAACTTCCTCCACTTTGTCGAATTCGTCCATTTCGCAACTTCGTCCACTTCCTCCACTTCGTCCATTTCGCCCACTTCCTCCACTTCCTCCACTTCGTCCACGTCTTCCAATTCGTCCACTTCGTCCACTTCGTCCACTTCGTCCCCTTCGTCAACTTCGTTCACTTTGTCCACTTCGTCAACTTCGTATACCTCGTCCACCTCCTCCACTTCCTCCACTTTGTCCACTTCGTCCACTTCCTCCACTTCGTCCACTTCTTCCACTTCGTCCACTACCTCCACTTCCTCCATTTGGTCCACTTCTTCCACTTCGTCGACTTCGTCCACTTCCGCCACTTCGTCCATTTCGTCCACTTCGTCCACTTCTTCCACTTCCTCCACTTCGTCCACTTTCTCCACTTCGTCCATGTTGCCAACTTCGTCAACTTCGTCCACTGCCTCCATTTCGTCCACCTCCTCCACTTCGTCAACGTCATAAACTTCGTCCACTTCGACAACTTCGTCCACTTCCTCCACTTCGTCCAGTTCTTCCACTTCGTCCACTTCCTCCACTTCCTCCACTTGATCATGTTCGTCCACTTCGTCCAGTTCCTCTACTTCCTCCACCTCCTCCGCTTCCTCCACTTCCTTCACTTCCTCCATTTCGTCCTCTTCCTCCACTTCCTCCAGTTCCTCCACTTCCTCCACTTCGTCAACTTCTTCCAATTCGTCCACTTCATCCACTTTGTACATTTTGTCCACTTCGTCAAGTTCGTCCACTTCCTCCACTTCTTCCACTTCGTCAAGTTCGTCCACTTCCTAAACATCGTCCATTTCCTCTACTTCCTCAACTTCATTCACTTCGTCCACTTCGTCCATTTCATCCACTTCTTCAGGTTCGTCCACTTCCTCCACTTTGTCCAATTCGTCCACTTAGTCCATTTCGTCCATTTCGTCGACTTCGTCAAGTTCGTTCACTTCCTCCACTTCCTCCACTTCGTTAAGTTCGTCCACTTCCTCCACTTCCTCGATTTCCCCACTTCCTCCACTTCCTCAACATCGTCCATTTCCTCTACTTCCTCCACTTCATTCACTTCATCCACTTCTTCCACTTCGTAAACTTTGTCCAGTTCCCCCACTTCCTCCACTTCGTCCACTTCGTCAGATTCGTCCACTTCCTCAACTTCCTCCACTTTGTCGACTTCGTCCATTTCGCAACTTCGTCCACTTCCTCCACTTCGTCCATTTCGTCCACTTCGTCCACTTCGTCCACGTCTTCCAATTCGTCCACTTCCCCCACTTCGTCCACTTCCCCCACTTCGTCCACCTCGTCCACTTCGTCAACTTCGTCCACTTCGTCCCCTTCGTCAACTTCGTTCACTTTGTCCACTTCGTCAACTTCGTATACCTCGTCCACCTCCTCCACTTCCTCCACTTTGTCCACTTCCTCCACTTCCTCCACTTCGTCCACTTCTTCCACTTCGTCCACTACCTCCACTTCCTCCATTTCGTCCACTTCTTCCATTTCGTCCACTTCCGCCACTTCGTCCATTTCGTCCACTTCGTCCACTTCTTCCACTTCCTCCACTTCGTCCACTTTCTCCACTTCGTCCATGTCGCCAACTTCGTCAACTTCGTCCACTGCCTCCATTTCGTCCACCTCCTCCACTTCGTCAACGTCATAAACTTCGTCCACTTCGACAACTTCGTCCACTTCGACAACTTCGTCCACTTCCTTCACTTCGTCCAGTTCTTCCACTTCCTCCACTTCGTCCACATTATCCACTTCCTCCACTTTGTCAACTTCGTCCACTTCTTCCATTTCATCCACTTCGTCAAGTTCTTCTACTTCCTCCACTTCCTCCACATCGTCAAGTTCGTCCACTTCCTCCACCTCCTCCACTTGCTCCATTTCGTCCACTTCGTCAACTTCGTCCACTTCCTCCACTTCGTTCAATTCTTCCACTTTCTCCACCTCGTCCAAATTCTCCACTTCCTCCAGTTCGTCAAATTTGTCCACTTCGTCCACTTCGTCAATTTCGTCTACTTCCTCCACTTCCTCCACTTCCTCCACTTCGTCAAGTTCGTCCACTGCGTCCACTTCCTCCATTTCGTCCACTTCCACCACTTCCTCAACATCGTCTATTTCCTCTACTTCCTCCACTTCATCCACTTCTTCCACTTCGTCAACTTTGTCCACTACGTCCACTCCGTCCACTTCGTCTACTTCGTCCACTTCGTCAACTTTGTGAACTTCGTCCATTTCGTCCACTTCGTCAGGTTCGTCCACTTCCTCCACTTCCTCCACTTCGTCCTCTTCGTCCACTTCCTCCACTTCGTCAACTTCCTCCACTTCCTCCACCTCCTCCACTTAGTCCACTTCGTCAACTTCCTCAACTTCCTCCACTACCTCCACTTCGTCCACTTCTTCCACTTCCTCCACTTCGTCCACTTCCTCCTCTTCCTCCACTTTGTCCACTTCGTCAGCTTCGTCCACTTCCTTCACTTCGTCCAGTTCTTCCACTTCCTCCACTTCGTCCACATTGTCCACTTCCTCCACTTCCTCCACTTCTTCCACTTCGTCAAATTCGTCCACTTCCTCAACATCGTCCATTTCCTCCACTTCCTCCACTTCATTCACTTCCTCCCTTTGTCCACTTCGTCCACTTCGTCAACTTTGTCCACTTCTCCAACTTCGTCAACTTTGTCCATTTCGTCCACTTCGTCAAGTTCGTCCACTTCCTCGACTTCCTCCACTTTTTCCAATTTGTCCACTTCGTCCGTTTGGGCAACTTCGTCAATTTCCTCCACTTCCTCCACTTCCTCCACTTCCTCCACTTTGTCCACTTCGTCAACTTTGTCAAAATCGGCCACTTCGTCAACTTCATCCAGTTCTTACACTTCATCTAGTTTGTCCACGTTCTCGACTTCCTCCACTTCGTCAACTTCCTGCATTTCGTCCACTTAGTTAAGTTCGTCCACTTCCTCCACTTCGTCAAGTTCGTCCACTTCCTCCACTTCCTCCACTTCGTCCATTTCCTCCTCTTCATCGACTTCGTCCTCTTCATCCACTTCCTCCATTTCCTCCATTTCCTCCATTCCATCCACTTCGTCCACTTCGTCAAGTTCGTCCACTTCCTCTACTTCCTACACTTCCTCCACTATGTCCACTTCCTCCACTTCCTCCACTTCCTCCACTTCGTCCATTTTGTCCACTACGTCCACTTCCTTCACTTCATCCACTTCCTCCACTTCGTCAACTTTGTCCACTTCGTCCACGTTTTCCACTTCATCCACTTCGTCAACTTCGTCCACTTCGTCCATTTCGTCCACTTCGTCAGGTTCGTCCACTTCCTCCACTTTGTCCACTTCTTCCACTTCGTCCAATTCGTCCACTTCCTCCACTTCGTCCATTTCGTCCACTTCTTCCACTTCGTCGACTTCGTCTATTTCCTCCACTTCGTCCAGTTCGTCCACTTCTTCCACTTCCTCCACTTCGTCCAGTTCGTCCACATCGTCAGGTTCGTCCACTTCGTCCACTTCCTCCACTTTGTCCACTTCTTCCACTTTGTCCAATTCGTCCACTTCGTCCACTTCCTCCACTTCGTCCATTTCGTCCACTTCTTCCACTTCGTCGACTTCCTCTATTTCCTCCACTTCGTCCAGTTCGTCCACTTTTTCCACTTCCTCCACTTCGTCCACTTTCTCCACTTCGTCTATGTCGCCAACTTCGTCAACTTCGTCCACTGCCTCCATTCCGTCCACCTCCTCCACTTCGTCCTCTTCCTCCACTTCGTCCACTTTCTCCACTTCGTCTACTTCGTCCACTTCCTCCACTTCCTCCACCTCCTCCACTTAGTCCACTTCGTCAACTTCCTCAACTTCCTCCACTACCTCCACTTCTTCCCCTTCCTCCAGTTCGTCCACTTCCTCCTCTTCCTCCACTACCTCCTGTTCCTCCACTGCTTCTACTTACGCCACTTCGTCCACTTCCTCCTCTTCCTCCACTTCGTCCACTTCGTCAACTTCGTCCACTTCCTCCACTTCGTCCAGTTCTTCCACTTCCTCCACTTCGTCCACATTATCCACTTCCTCCACTTCGTCCACTTCTTCCACTTCCTCCACTTCTTCCACTTCCTCCTCTTCCTCCGCTTCGTCCACTTCGTCCACTTCCTCCAATTCGTCCAGTTCTTCCACTTCCTCTAGTTCGTCTACATTGTCCACTTCTTCCACTTCCTCCGCTTCGTCCACTTCGTTCACTTCCTCCACTTCCTCTAGTTCGTCCACTTCCTTACTTTTTCCCTTTCGTCCAATTCCTCCACTGCTCAACATCGCCCATTTCCTCCACTTCCTCCACTTCATTCACTTCCTCCATTTTGTCCACTTCGTCAACTTCGTCAACTTCGTCCACTTCGTCCATTTCGTCCACTTCGTCAAGTTTGTCGACTTCCTCCACTTCCTTCACTTTGTCTACTTCGTCCACTTAGTCAACTTCGTCTACCTCGTCCACTTCGTCGACTTCATCAACTTCCTCCACTTCCTCCACTTCCTCCACTTCGTCGTCTTCGTCCGCTTCCTCTATTTCGTCCACTTCGTCATCTTTGTCTACTTCGTCCACTTCCTCCACTTCGTCCACTTCGTCCCCTTCGTCCACTTCCTCCACTTCTTCCATTTCCGCCACTTCGTCCTCTTCGTCGACTTCGTCCTCTTCATCCACTTCCTACATTTCCTGCATTCCATCCACTTCGTCAAGTTCGTCCACTTCGTCTTCTTCCTCTACTTCCTCCACTTCCTCCACTACGTCCACTTCGTCCACTTCCTCCACTTTGTCCACTTCCTTCACTTCGTCCACTTCGTCCACTTCCTCCACTTCGACCACTTCGTCCACTTCCTCCTCTTTGTCCACTTCGTCGTCTTAGTCCACTTCCTCCACCTCGTCAACTTCGTCCACTTCCTCCACTTCCTCAACATCGTCCACTTCCTGCACTTCCTCCGCTTCATTCACTTCCTGAACTTCTTCGACTTCGTCAACATCGTCCACTTCCTCCACTTCCTCCACTTCATGCACTTTGTCCATTTCGTCCACTTCGTCAAGTTCGTCCACTTCCTCCACTTCCTACACTTCCTCCACTTCCTCCCCTTCCTCCACATTCTCCACTTCGTCTACTTCATCCACTTCGTCAACTTTGTCAACTTCCTCCACTTCCTGCACTTGGCCCACTTTGTCCACTTCGTCCACTTTGTCAACTTGGTCCACTTCCTCCATTTCGTCCAGTTCTTCCACTTCCTCCACTTCCCCCACATTCTCCACTTCCTCCACTTCTTTACCTTCGTCTACTTCGACCACTTCGTCTGTTTTGTCCACTTCGTACATTTCGTCCACTTGCTCCACTTCGTCCACTTCGTCAAGTTCGTCCACTTCCTCCACTTCCTACACTTCCTCCACTTCCTCCCATTCCTCCACATTCTCCACTTCGTCTACTTCGTCCAATTCGTCAACTTCCTCCACTTCCTCCACTTCCTCCACTTCGCCCCCTTCGTCCACTTCCTGCACTTCGTCAACGTCGTCAACTTCGTCCACTTCGTCAACTATGTCCACTTCCTCCACTTCGTCCAGTTCTTCCACTTCCTCCACTTCCTCCACATTCTCCACTTCCTCCACATCGTCACCTTCGTCCATTTCGTCCACTTCGTCAAGTTCTTCTACTTCCTCTATTTCCTCCACTTCCTCCATTTTGTCCACTTGCTCCACTTCCTTAACATCGTCCATTTCCTCTACTCCGTCCACTTCATTCACTTCATCCACTTCTTCCACTTCGTCAACTTTGTCCATTTCCTCCACATCCTCCACTTCCTCCACTTAGTCCACTTCGTCCATTTCCTCCACTTCGTCAGGTTCGTCCACTTCCTCCAATTCCTCCACTTACTCCACTTTGTCCACTTCGTCCACTTCGTCCACTTCTTCCACTTCCTCCACTTCGTCCATTTTGTCCACTTCGTCCACTTCGTCCACTTTGTCCACTTCGTCCACTTCGCCAACTTCGTCAACTTCCTCCACTTCCTCCACTTCCTCCACTTCGTTCACTTCGTCTACTTTTTCCACTTCCTCTACTTCCTCCACTTCGTCCACTTCATCAAGTTCGTCCACTTCCTCCACTTTGTGAAGTTCGTCCACTTCCTCCACTTCGTCCACTTCCCCCACTTCCTCCATTTCGTCCACTTCGTCCACTTCCTCCACTTCCTCGACATCGTCCACGTTCTCCACGTCCTCCACTTCCTCCACTTCCTTCACTTCCTCCACTTCGGCCTCTTCTTCCACTTGCTCCACTTTGTCCACTTCGTCAACTTCGTCCACTTCCTCCACTTCCTCCACTTCCTTCACTTCTTCCACTTCCTCCACTTTGTCCACTTCGCCCAGTTCGTCCACTTCTTCCAATTTGTCCACTTCCTCCAATTCATCCACTTCCTCTTCTTCGTCCACTCCGTTGACTTCGTCCTCTTCGTCCACTTTCTCCACTTCATCCACTTCGTCCACTTCCTCTACTTCCTTCACTTCCTCCACTACGTCCACTTCCTCCACTTCCTCCACATCCTCCACTTCCTCCACTTCCTTGACTTCCTCCACTACCTCCACCACTTCTTCCACTTCATCCACTTCCTCCACTCTATCCACTTCCTCCTCTTCGTCCACTTCGTCGACTTTGTCGTCTTCGTCCACTTCCTCCACTTTGTCAACTTCTTCCACTTCGTCAACTTCGTCCACTTCCTCCACTTCCTCAACATTGTCCACTTCTTGCATTTCCTCCACTTCATTCACTTCCTGTACTTCTTCCATTTCGTCACCATCGTCCACTTCCGTCCACTTCGTCCACTTCATCCACTTCATCCGCTTCGTCAACTTCGTCCATTTCGTCCACTTCGTCAAGTTCTTCTACTTCCTCCACTTCCTCCACTTCCTCGACTTCCTACTCTTCCTCCACTTCCTCCACTTCGTCCCCTTCCTCCACTTTGTCCACTTCGTGTACTTCGTCCACTTCGTCAACTTCCTCCACTTCCTCCACTTCGCCCACTTCGTCCACTTCCTCCACTTAGTCCACTTCATCAACGTCGTCAACTTCGTCCACTTCCTCCACTTCGTCCATTTCTTCCACTTTCTCCACTTCCTTCACATTCTCCACTTCCTCCACTTCGTGTACTTCGTCCACTTCGTCCACTTCGTCCACTTCGTTCACTTTGTCCACTTCATCCATTTCGTCCATTTCGCCCACTTTGTCAAGTTCTTCTACTTCCTCCACTTCCTCCACTTACTCCATTTCTTCCACTTGCTCGATTTCCTCAACATCGTCCATTTGCTCTAGTTCCTCCACTTCATTCACTTCATCCACTTCTTGCACTTTGTCAACTTTGTCCACTTCCTCCACTTCCTCCACTTAGTCCACTTCTTCCACTTCGTCTACTTCGTCAACTTCGTCATCTTCGTCCATTTCATCCACTTCGTCAGGTTCGTCCACTTCCTCCACTTCCTCCACTTACTCCATTTTGTCCACTTCGTCCACTTCTTCCACTTCGTCCACTTCGTCAACTTCGTCCATTTCGTCCATTTCGTCCACTTCTTTCACTTTCTCCATTTCCTCCACTTCGTCCACGTCGCCAACTTCGTCTACTTCGTCCACTACCTCCATTTCGTCCACCTCCTCCACTTCCTCCTCTTCGTCCACTTCCTCCACTACATCAACTTCGTCCACTTCGTCCACTTCGTCAACTTCGTTTACTTCGTCCACTTCGTCCACTTCCTCCACCTCCTCCACTTCGTCCACTTCGTCAACTTCCTCAACTTCCTCCACTTCCTCCATTTCCTCCACTTCTTCCACTTCGTCCACTTCGTCCACTTCCTTCTCTTCCTCCACTTCGTCAACTTCGTCCACTTCGTCCACTACGTCAACTTCATCCCCTTCGTCCACTTCGTCATCTTCGTCCACTTCATCCACTTCCTGCACTTCGTCCACTTCTTCCACTTCCTCCACTTCGTCCACTTCCTCCTCTTCCACCGCTTCGTCCAGTTCGTCAACTTCCTCCACTTCCTCCTCTTCCTCCGCTTCGTCCAGTTCGTCAACTTCCTCCACTTCCTCCACTTCGTCCAGTTCTTCCACTTCCTCTACTTCGTCTACATTGTCCATTTCCTCCACTTCGTCAAGTTCGTCCACTTCCTCCACTTCCTCCAGTTCGCCCACTTCCTCACTTTCTCCCTTTCGTCCACTTCCTCTACTGCTCAACATGGCCAATTTCCTCCTCTTCATTCACTTCCTCCATTTTGTACACTTCGTCCACTTCGTCAATTTCGTCAACTTCGTCCACTTCGTCCACTTCGTCCACTTCGTCCACTTCCTCCTCTTCCTCCACTTCGTCCACTTCGTCAACTTCGTCAACTTCGTCCACTTCATCAACTTCGTCCACTTCCTCCACTTCGTCCACTTCCTGCTCTTCCTCCGCTTCGTCCACTTCGTCAACTTCGTCCACTTCCTCCAATTCGTCCACTTCGTCAGGTTCGTCCACTTCCTCCACTTCCTCCAGTTCGTCCACTTCCTTACTTCCTCCCTTTCGTCCACTTCCTCCACTGCTCAACATCGCCCATTTCGTCCACTTCCTCCACTTCATTCACTTCCTCCATTTTGTCCACTTCGTCCACTTCGTCAACTTCGTCCACTTCGTCCATTTCGTCCACTTCGTCAAGTTTGTCCACTTCCTCCAATTCGTCCACTTCCTCTTCTTCGTCCACTCCGTTGACTTCGTCCTCTTCGTCCACTTTCTCCACTTCCTCCACTTCATCCACTTCGTCCACTTCCTCTACTTCCTTCACTTCCTCCACTACGTCCACTTCCTCCACTTCCTCCACATCCTCCACTTCCTCCACTTCCTCCACTTCCTCCACTTCCTTGACTTCCTCCACTACCTCCACCACTTCTTCCACTTCATCCACTTCCTCCACTCTATCCACTTCCTCCTCTTCGTCCACTTCGTCGACTTTGTCGTCTTCGTCCACTTCCTCCACTTTGTCAACTTCTTCCACTTCGTCAACTTCGTCCACTTCCTCCACTTCCTCAACATTGTCCACTTCTTGCATTTCCTCCACTTCATTCACTTCCTGTACTTCTTCCATTTCGTCACCATCGTCCACTTCCTCCACTTCGTCCACTTCATCCACTTCATCCGCTTCGTCAACTTCGTCCACTTCGTCCATTTCGTCCACTTCGTCAAGTTCTTCTACTTCCTCCACTTCCTCCACTTCCTCGACTTCCTACTCTTCCTCCACTTCCTCCACTTCGTCCCCTTCCTCCACTTTGTCCACTTCGTGTACTTCGTCCACTTCGTCAACTTCCTCCACTTCCTCCACTTCGCCCACTTCGTCCACTTCCTCCACATTAGTCCACTTCATCAACGTCGTCAACTTCGTCCACTTCCTCCACTTCGTCCATTTCTTCCACTTTCTCCACTTCCTTCACATTCTCCACTTCCTCCACCACTTCGTGTACTTCGTCCACTTCGTCCACTTCGTCCACTTCGTTCACTTTGTCCACTTCATCCATTTCGTCCATTTCGCCCACTTTGTCAAGTTCTTCTACTTCCTCCACTTCCTCCACTTACTCCATTTCTTCCACTTGCTCGATTTCCTCAACATCGTCCATTTGCTCTAGTTCCTCCACTTCATTCACTTCATCCACTTCTTGCACTTTGTCAACTTTGTCCACTTCCTCCACTTCCTCCACTTAGTCCACTTCTTCCACTTCGTCTACTTCGTCAACTTCGTCATCTTCGTCCATTTCATCCACTTCGTCAGGTTCGTCCACTTCCTCCACTTCCTCCACTTACTCCATTTTGTCCACTTCGTCCACTTCTTCCACTTCGTCCACTTCGTCAACTTCGTCCATTTCGTCCATTTCGTCCACTTCTTTCACTTTCTCCATTTCCTCCACTTCGTCCACGTCGCCAACTTCGTCTACTTCGTCCACTACCTCCATTTCGTCCACCTCCTCCACTTCCTCCTCTTCGTCCACTTCCTCCACTACATCAACTTCGTCCACTTCGTCCACTTCGTCAACTTCGTTTACTTCGTCCACTTCCTCCACTTCCTCCACCTCCTCCACTTCGTCCACTTCGTCAACTTCCTCAACTTCCTCCACTTCCTCCATTTCCTCCACTTCTTCCACTTCGTCCACTTCGTCCACTTCCTCGTCTTCCTCCACTTCGTCCACTTCGTCAACTTCGTCAACTTCGTCCACTTCGTCCACTACGTCAACTTCATCCCCTTCGTCCACTTCGTCATCTTCGTCCACTTCATCCACTTCCTGCACTTCGTCCACTTCTTCCACTTCCTCCACTTCGTCCACTTCCTCCTCTTCCTCCGCTTCGTCCAGTTCGTCAACTTCCTCCACTTCCTCCACTTCGTCCAGTTCTTCCACTTCCTCTACTTCGTCTACATTGTCCATTTCCTCCACTTCGTCAAGTTCGTCCACTTCCTCCACTTCCTCCACTTCCTCCAATTCGCCCACTTCCTCACTTCCTCCCTTTCGTCCACTTCCTCTACTGCTCAACATGGCCCATTTCCTCCTCTTCATTCACTTCCTCCATTTTGTCCACTTCGTCCACTTCGTCAACTTCGTCCACTTCGTCCACTTCGTCCACTTCCTCCTCTTCCTCCACTTCGTCCACTTCGTCAACTTCGTTTACTTCGTCCACTTCATCAACTTCGTCCACTTCCTCCACTTCGTCCACTTCCTGCTCTTCCTCCGCTTCGTCCACTTCGTCAACTTCGTCCACTTCCTCCAATTCGTCCACTTCGTCAGGTTCGTCCACTTCCTCCACTTCCTCCAGTTCGTCCACTTCCTTACTTCCTCCCTTTCGTCCACTTCCTCCACTGCTCAACATCGCCCATTTCCTCCACTTCCTCCACTTCATTCACTTCCTCCATTTTGTCCACTTCGTCCACTTCGTCAACTTCGTCCACTTCGTCCATTTCGTCCACTTCGTCAAGTTTGTCCACTTCCTCCACTTCCTCCACTTTGTCCACTTCGTCTACTTCGTCCACTTCATCAAGTTCGTCCACTTCCTCCACTTTGTCAAGTTCGTCCACTTCCTCCACTTCCTCCACTTCGTCCACTTCCCCCCCTTCCTCCATTTCGTCCACTTCCTCAACATCGTCCATTTCCTCCACTTCCTCCACTTCAACCACTTCGTCAACTTTGTCCACTTCCTCCACTGCTGCCACTCCGTCCACTTCGTCAACTTCGTCAACTTCGTCCATTTCGTCAACTTCGTCAATTTCGTCCACTTCCTCCACTTCCTCCACTTACTCGACTTTGTCCAGTTCGTCCACTTCCTTCACTTCCTCCACTTCGTCCACTTTGTCCACTTCGTACACTTCTTCCACTTCCTCCTCTTCCTCCACTTCCTCCACTTCCTCAACATCGTCCATTTCCTCTACTTCCTCCACTTCATTCACTTCATGCACTTCTTCCACTTCGTCAACTTTGTCCACTTACTCCACATCGTGCACTTCGTCCACTTCGTCAACTTCATCAACTTTGTCCACTTCGTCCATTTGGTCCACTTCGTCAGGTTTGTCCACTTCCTCCACTTCCTCCACTTCGTCCACTTCCTCCACTTCGTCCATTTCGTCAACTTCGTCCACTTCTTCCAGTTCCTCCACTTCGTACACTTCGTCCACTTCCTCCACTTCGTCCCCGTCGCCAACTTCGTCAACTTCGTCCACTTCGTCCCTTGCCTCCATTTCGTCCACCTCCTCCTCCACTTCCTCCTCTTCGTGCACTTCCTCCATTTCGTCGACTTCGTCAACTTCGTTTACCTCGTCCACTTCCTCCACTTCCTCCACTTCGTCCATTTCCTCCACTTCGTCCTCTGCGTCCACTTCTTCATCTTCGTCCACTTCTTCATCTTCTTCTTAAACTTTGTCCAGTTCCTCCACTTCGTCCATTTCTTCCACTTCCTCCACTTCGTCCACTTCGTCCACTTCCTCCACCTCCTGCACTTCCCCCACTTTGTCCACTTCGTCCACATTGTCCACTTCGTCTACTTCGTCCACTTCGTCCTTTTCATCAAGTTCGTCCACTTCATCAACTTCCTCCACTTCGTCAACTTTGTCCACTTCCTCCACTACCTCCACCCCATCCACTTCGTCAACTTTGTCAACTTCGTCCACTTCGTCCATTTCGTCAACTTCGTCAATTTCGTCCACTTCCTCCACTTCCTCCACTTTGTCGAGTTCATCCACTTTCTCCACTTCGTCCACTTCGTCCACTTCGTACACTTCTTCCACTTCCTCCACTTCCTCCACTTCCTCCACATCCTCCACTTCGTCCTCTTCGTCCACTTCTTCATCTTCTTCTTAAACTTTGTCCAGTTCGTCCACTTCGTCCATTTCTTCCACTTCCTCCACTTCGTCCACGTCGCCAACTTCCTCCACTAAGTCAAGTTCCTCCACTTCCTCCACTTCCTTCATTTCCATCACTTCATCAACTTCGTCAACTTCGGCCACTTCGTCAACCTCGTCCACTTCCTCCACTTCGTCCGGTTCTTCAACTTCCTCCACTTTGTCCACATTCTCCATTTCCTTCACCTCGTCAACATCATCCACTTCGACCATTTCGTCCAACTCGTCAGCATCCTCCACTTCGTGAAGTTCGTCCACTTCGTCCACTTCGTCCACTTCCTCCACCTCCTCCACTTCGTCAACTTCAGCAACTTTCTCCACTTCCTCCACTTCGTCCACTTCCTGCACTTCTTCCACTTCCTCCACTTCGTCCACTTTCTCCACTTCGTCCACTTCGTCAAGTTCGTGCACTTCCTCCACTTCGTCCACATTCTCCACTTCCTCCACTTCCTCCACTTCGTCCACTTCCTCCACTTCCTCCACTTCGTCCACTTCCTCCACTTGGTCAAGTTCGTCCACTTCCTCTGCTTCCACCACTTCCTCCACTTCCTCCTCCACTTCCTCTACTTCCTCCACTTTGTCCACTTCGTCCAGTTCCTTCACTTCCACCACTTCCTCCACTTCCTCAACATCGTCCACTTCCTCCACTTCATTCACTTCCTACACTTCTTCCACTTCGTCAACTTCGTCCACTTCCTCCACTCCCTCCACTTCGTCCACTTCGCCAACTTCGTCCACTTCGTGAAGTTTGTCCACTTCCTCCACTTCCTTCACCTCCTCCACTTCGTCCACTTCGCCAACTTTATCAACTTTCTCCACTTCCTCCACTTCCTCCACTTCTTCCACTTCCTCCACTTCCTCCACTTCGTCCACTTCCTCCCCTTCGTCAACTTCGTCCACTTAGCCCATTTCGTCCACCTCGTCAAGTTCGTCCACTTCCTCCACTTCTTGCACTTTGTCAACTTCGTCCACTTCCTCTACTTCCACCACTTCCTCCACTTCCTCCACTTCCTCCACTTCCTCCACTTCCTCCACTTCCTCCACTTCGTCCACTTCCTCCACTTCCTCCACTTCCTCCACTTTGTCAACTTCGTCAAGTTCGTCCCCTTCGTCCACTTCCTCCAGTTCCTCCACTTCCTTCACTTCCTCCACTTTGTCAACATCTTCCACTTCGTCCACTTCGTCCCCTTCCTCCACTTCCTCAACACAGTCCACTTCTTCCAGTTCCACAGCTTCATTCACTTCCTGAACTTCTTCCACTTCGTCAACATCGTCCAATTCCTCCACTTCTTCCACTTCGTCCACTTCATCAACTTCGTCCACTTCCTCCACTTCCTCCACTTCGTCAACTTCGTCCACTTCGTCCATTTCGTCCACTTCGTCAGGTTCGTCCACTTCCACCACTTCCTCCACTTCTTCCACTTTGTCCACTTCGTCCACTTCGTCCACTTCTTCAACTTCCTCCACTTCCTCCACTTCATCCGCGTCGCCAACTTCGTCCACTTTGTCCACTTCTTCCACTTCGTCCACTTCGTCCATGTCGTCCACTTCGTCCTCTTCGTCCACTTCGTCCACTTCGTCCACTTCGTCCACTTCCTCTACTTGCTCCACTTCCTCCCCTTCCTCCACTTCGTCAACTTCGTCAATTTCGTCCCCTTCGTCCACTTCGTCCTCTTCGTCCACTTCCTACACTTCATCCACTTCGTCCACTTAATCAAGTTCGTCCACTTCCTCTACTTGCTCCACTTCCTCCACTTCGTCCACTTCCTCCACTTCATTCACTTCCTGAACATCTTCCACTTCGTCAACATCGTCCAATTCCTCGACTTCCTCCACATCGTCCACTTCATCCACTTTGTCAACTTCGTCCACTTCGTCCATTTCGTCCACTTCGTCAAGTTCGTCCACTTCTTCCACTTCCTACACTTCCTCCACTTAGTCCACTTCGTTCACTTCCTCAACTTCCTCCTCTTCGCCCACTTCGCCCACTTCGTCCACTACGTTCACTTCTTCCACTTTGTCCACTTTGTCCGCTTCCTCCACTTCGTCCACTTCGTCCACTTCGTCAACTTCGTCAACTTCGTCCACTTCGTCCACTTCGTCAACTTCGTCAACTTCGTCCAGTTCCTCCACTTGGTCCAGTTCTTCCACTTCCTCCACTTCGTCCACATTCTTCACTTCGTCAACTTCGTCCACTTCGTCACATTCGTCCACTTCCTCGACCTCCTCCACTTCCTCCACTTCGTCAAGTTTGTCCACTTCCTCCACTTCCTCCATTGCGTCCACTTCCTCAACATTGTCCATTTCCTCTACTTCCTCAACTTCGCTTACTTCATCCACTTCTTCCACTTCGTCAACTTGATCCACTTCCTCCACCTCCTCCACTTCGTCAACTTCGTCCACTTCGTCCATTTCGTCCACTTCGTCAGGGTCGTCCACATCCTCCACTTCCTCTGCTTCCTCCACTTTGTACACTTCGTCCACTTCGTCCACTTCGTCCATTTCGTCCGCTTCGTCCACATCCTCCATTTCGTCCACTTCCTCCACTTCCTCCACATCGTCCACTTCCTCCACTTCGTCAACTTCGTCGACTTCGTCAACATCGTTTACTTCGTCCACTTCGTTTGCTTCGTCCACTTCTTCCACTTCCTCCACTTCGTCATCTTCGTCCGCTTCTTCATCTTCTTCTTCCACTTCGTCAACTTCTCCGCTTCGTCCACTTTGTCCACTTCGTCAAGTTCGTCACGTTCGTCCACTTCGTCCACGTCCTCCACTTCCTCCACTTCGTCAACTTCTTCCACTTCGTCCACTTCGTCAAATTCGTCCACTTCCTCAACTTCCTCAACATCGTCCACTTCCTCCACTTCCTCTGTTTCATTCACTTCCTGCACTTTTCCCACTTCGTCAACTTCGTCCACTTTGTTCACTTAGTCCAGTTCTTCCACTTCCTCCACTTTGTCCACGTTCTCCGCTTCCTCTAGTTCGTCAAGTTCGTCAACTTCGTCCACTTCGTCCATTTCGTCAACTTCGTCAATTTCGTCCACTTCCTCCACTTTGTCCAGTTCGTCCACTTCCTCCACTTCCTCCACTTCGTCCACTTTGTCCACTTCGTACACTTCTTCCACTTCCTCCTCTTCCTCCACTTCCTCCACTTCCTCCATTTGGTCCATTTCCTCCACTTCCTCAACATCCTCCATTTCCTCTACTTCCTCCACTTCATTCACTTCCTCCACTTCATTCACTTCATCCACTTCTTCCACTTTGTCCGCTTCCTCCACATCGTCCACTTCGTCCACTTCGTCAACTTTGTCAACTTTGTCAACTTTGTCCACTTCGTCAGGTTCGTCCACTTCCTCCACTTCCTCCACTTCCTCCACTTCGTCCATTTCGTCCACTTCGTCCACTTCTTCTAGTTCCTCCACTTCGTCCACTTCCTCCATTTCCTCCATTTCCTCCACTTCGTCCCCGTCGCCAACCTCGTCAACTTCGTCCACTTCGTCCCCTGCCTCCATTTCGTCCACCTCCTCCTCCACTTCCTCCTCTTCGTGCACTTCCTCCATTTCGTCAATTTCGTCCACTTCGTCAACTTCGTTTAACTCGTCCACTTCCTCCACTTCCTCCACTTCCTCCACTTCGTCCTCTTCGTCCACTTCTTCATCTTCGTCCACTTGTTCATCTTCTTCTTAAACTTTGTCCAGTTCGTCCACTTCGTCCATTTCTTCCACTTCCTCCACTTCGTCCACGTCGCCAACTTCCTCCACTTCGTCCACTTCCTCCACTTCCTCCACTTCCCCCACTTTGTCCACTTCGTCCACATTGTCCACTTCGTCTACTTCGTCCATTTCGTCCTTTTCATCAAGTTCGTCCACTTCTTCAACTTCCTCCACTTTGTCAAGTTCGTCCACTTCCTCCACTTCCTCCATTTCGTCCACTTCTTCCACTTCCTCAACATCGTCCATTTCCTCCACTTCCTCCACTTCATTCACTTCCTCCACTTCGTCAACTTTGTCCACTTCCTCCACTGCCTCCACTCCGTCCATTTCGTCAACTTTGTCAAGAAGTGAATGAAGTGGAGGAAGTAGAGGAAATGGATGATGTTGAGGAAGTGGGGAAATGGAGGAAGTGGAGGAAGTGGACGAACTTAACGAAGTGGAGGAAGTGAACGAACTGGACGAAGTGGACGAAATGGACGAAATGGACTAAGTGGACGAATTGGACAAAGTGGAGGAAGTGGAGGAAGTGGACGAACCTGAAGAAGTGGACGAAATGGACGAAGTGGACGAAGTTGACGAAGTTGACGAAGTTGACGAAGTTGACGAAGCGGAGGAAGTGGACAAAGTTGACGAAGTGGAAGAAGTAGATGAAGTAAATGAAGTGGAGGAAGTAGAGGAAATGGACTATGTTGAGGAAGTGGACGAACTTGACGAAGTGGAAGAAGTGGAGGAAGTGGACGAACTTGACGAAGTGGACGAAATGTACGAAGTGGATGAAGTGGACGAATTGGAAGAAGTTGACGAAGTGGAGGAAGTGGAGGAACTGGAGGAAGTGGACGAAGAGGACGAAATAGAGGAAGTGAAGGAAGTGGAGGAAGTGGAGGAAGCGGAGGAGGTGGAGGAAGTAGAGGAACTGGACGAAGTGGACGAACATGACGAAGTGGAGGAAGTGGAGGAAGTGCAGGAAGTGGAGGAAGTGGAAGAAGTGGAGGAAGTGGAGGAAGTGGAGGAAGTAGACGAAGTTGACGAAGTGGACGAATTGGAGGTAGTGGACGAAGAGGAAAAGTGGACAAAGTGAAGGAAGTTGATGAAGTGGCGGAAGTGGAGGAAGTGGACGATGTGGACGAAATTCACGAACTTCACGAAGTTGACGAAGTGGACGAAATGGACAAAGTGGAGGAAGTGGACGAACTTGACGAAGTGGACGAAATGGAGGAAGTGGACGAAGTTGACGAAGTGGACGAAGTGGTCGAAGTGGAGGATGTGGAGGAAATCGACGATGTTGAGGAAGTGGAGGAAGTGGACGAAATGGTGGAAGTAGAGGAAGTGGAGAAAGTTGATGAAGTGGAGGAAGTGGACGAAGTGGACGAACTTGACGAAGTGGACGAAATGGTCGAAGTGGACGAAGTTGACGAGGTGGAGGAAATGGAGAATGTGGACAAAGTGGAGCAAGTTCAAGAACTGGACGAAGTGGAGGAAGTGGACGAAGTTGACGAAGTGGCCGAAGTTGACGAAGTTGACGAAGTGATGGAAGTGGAGGAAGTGGAGGAAGTGGAGGAAGTTGGCTACGTGGACGAAGTGGAGGAAGTGGACGAGTCGACGAAGTTGAGGAAGTGGAGGAAGTGGAGGAAGTGGACGAACCTGACGAAGTGGACGAAATGGACGAAGTTGACAAAGTTGACGAAGTTGACGAATTGGACGAAGTGGACAATGTGGAGGAAGTGGACAAAGTTGACGAAATGGAACAAGTGGATGAAGTGGAGGAAGTAGAGGAAATGGACGATGTTGAGGAAGTGGAGGAAATGGACCAAATGGAGGAAGTGGAGGAAGAGGAGGAAGTGGAAGAAGTGTACGAAGTGGACAAAGTGGACGAAGTGAAGGAAGTGGAGGAAGTGGACAAAGTGGAGGGAGTGGAGGAAATGGAGGAAGTGGACGAACTTGACGAAGTGGACGAATTGGACGAAGTGGACGAAGTTGACAAAGTTGACAAAGTGGACGGAGTGGAGGTAGTGGAGGAAGTGGACAAAGTTGACGAAGTGGAGGAAGTGAATGAAGTGGAGGAAGTGGAGGAAATGGACGATGTTGAGGAAGTGGAGGAAGTGGACGAAACGTAGGAAGTGTGGAAAGTGGAGGAAGTGGACGAAGTGGAGGAAGTGGAGGAAGTGGACGAACTTGACGAAGTGGAGGAAGTGCAAGAAGTGGACGAACTTGATGAAGTGGACGAAATGGACGAAGTGGACGAAGTGGACGAAGTGGAGAATGTGGATGAAGTGGAGGAAGTGGAAGAACTGGAGGAAGTGGAACAAGTGGACGAAGTTGATGAAGTGAAGGAAGTGGAGGAAGTGGATGATGTTGAGGAAGTGGACGAAGTTGACGAAGTGGACGAAGTGGAAGAAGTGGACGAAGTGGAGGGAGTGGATGAAGGGCACGAACTTGACGAAGTGGATGAAGGGACGAAGTTGACGAAGTTGACGAATTCGACTAAGTAGAAGAAGAAGATGGAGAACTGGACGAACAGGACAACGTGGAAGAAGTGGAGGAAGTGGAGGAAGTGGAGGTAGTGGACGAAGTGGAGGTAGTGGACGAAGTAAACGAAGTTGACGAAGTTGACGAGGTGGACGAAGTGGACAAAGTGGACGAAGAGGAGGAAATGGACGAAGTGGACGAATTGGACGAAGTGGACGAAGTGGAAGAAGTTGACGAAGTGGAGGAGGTGGAGGAGGTGGAGGAATTGGAGGAAGCGGACGAAATGGATGAAGTGAAGGAAGTGAAGGAAGTGGAGGAAGTGGAGGAAGTGGAGGAAGTGGAGGAAGTGGAGGAAGAAGAGGAAGTGGAGGAAGTGGAGGAAGTGGACAAACTTCACGAAGTGGACGAAATGGATGAAGTTGAACAAGTGGACGAAGTTGACGAAGTGGAGGAAGTGGACGAAGTGGAGGAAGTGGACGAACTTGACGAAGTGGACAAATTGGACGAAGTGGACAAAGTTGACAAAGTGGACGGAGTGGAGGCAGTGGAGGAAGTGGACAATGTTGACGAACTGGAGGAAGTGAATGAAGTGGAGGAACTGGAGGAAATGGACGATGTTGAGGAAGTGGAGGAAGTGGACGAAACGTAGGAAGTGGAGAAAGTGGAGGAAGTGGACGAAGTGGAGGAAGTGGAGGAAGTGGACAAACTTGACGAAGTGGAGGAAGTGCAAGAAGTGGACAAACTTGATGAAGTGGACGAAATGGACGAAGTTGATGAAGTGGACGAAGTGGAGAATGTGGATGAAGTGGAGGAAGTGCAAGAACTGGAGGAAGTGGAACAAGTGGACGAAGTTGATGAAGTGAAGGAAGTGGAGGAAGTGGAGGAAGTGGATGATGTTGAGGAAGTGG
Organism: Vigna umbellata; assembly: GCF_029865625.1. NCBI lineage: Eukaryota > Viridiplantae > Streptophyta > Magnoliopsida > Fabales > Fabaceae > Vigna > Vigna umbellata. The sequence continues at coordinate 7,389,106 of NC_142174.1, read as the reverse complement.
ACGAAGTTGACGAAGTGGACGAAGTGGAAGAAGTGGACGAAGTGGAGGAAGTGGAGGAAGTGGATGAAGGGCACGAACTTGACGAAGTGGACGAAGGGACGAACTTGACGAAGCTGACGAAGTTGACGAATTCGACGAAGATGAAGAAGAAGATGGAGAACTGGACGAACATGACGACGTGGAAGAAGTGGAGGAAGTGGACGAAGTGGAGGTAGTGGACGAAGTGGAGGTAGTGGACGAAGTCAATGAAGTTGACGAAGTTGACGAAGTGGACGAAGTGGACGAAGTGGACAAAGTGGACGAAGAGGAGGAAATGGACAAAGTGGACGAAGTGGACGAATTGGACGAAGTGGACGAAGTGGAAGAAGTTGACGAAGTGGAGGAGGTGGAGGAATTGGAGGAAGGGGAGGAAATGGATGAAGTGAAGGAAGTGAAGGAAGTGGAGGAAGTGGAGGAAGTGGAGGAAGTGGAGGAAGAAGAGGAAGTGGAGGAAGTGGAGGAGGTCGAGGAAGTGGACAAACTTCACGAAGTGGACGAAATGGATGAAGTTGAACAAGTGGACGAAGTTGACGAAGTGGACGAAGTGGAGGGAGTGGAGGAAGTGGACGACGTCGACGAAGTGGAAGAAGTGTAGGAAGTGAATGAAGTGGAGGAAGTGGACGATGTTGAGGAAGTGGAGGAGGAAGTGGAGCAAGTGGTGGAAGTGGACGACGTAAACGAAGTTCACGAAGTGGACAAAGTGACCGAAGTGGACGAGGTGGACGGAGTTGAGGAAGTTGGCGACGTGGATGAAGTGGACGAAGTGGAGGAAGTGGAAGAAGTGGAGAAGTAGAGGAAGTGGAGGAGGAAGTGGAGGAAGTGGTGGAAGTAGAGGAAGTGGACGAACTTGACGAAGTGGAGGAAGTGGAGGAAGTGGACGAAGTGGAGAATGTAGACGAAGTGGAGGAAGTGAAAGAACTGGACGAAGAGGAGGAAGTGGACGAAGTTGACGAAGTGGATGAAGTGGAGAAAGTGGACGAAGTGGAGGAAGTGCAGGAAGTGGAGGAAGTGGAGGAAGTTGATGAAGTTGACGAAGTGGACGAAGTGGAGGAGGTGGAGGAAGTGGAGGAAGTGGACGAACTTCACGAAGTGGACAAAATGGACGAATTTGACGAAGTGGACGAAGTGGAGGGAGTGGACGAAGTTGACGAACTAGAAGAAGTGTAGGAAGTGATTGAAGTGGAGTAAGTCGACGACATTGAGGAAGTGGAGGAAGTGGACGAGGTTGACGAAGTGGACGAAGTGGAAGAACTTGACGAAGTGGAGTAAGTGAAGCAAGTGGACGAAGTGGACGAAGGGGACGAAGTGGAGCAAGTGGAGCAAGTGGACGAAGTGGACGAAGGGGATGAGCTTGATGAAGTTGACAAAGTGGACGAACTTCACGAAGTGGACGAAGTAAACCAAGTGGACGAAGTGGACGAACTGGACGAAGTTGACGAAGTGGAGGAAGTGGACGAAATGGAGGAATGGACGAAGTGGACGAAGTTGGCGACATGGACAAAGTGGAGGAAGTTGAAGAAATGGACGTAGTTGACGAAGTGGAGGAAGTTGAGGAAGTGGAGGATATGGACGAAGGGGACGAACTTGACAAAGTGGACGAAGTGGACGAAGGGACAAACTTGACGAAGTTGACGAATTGGACGAAGTGGACGGAGTGGAAGAAGAAGATGAAGAACTGGACGAAGTGGAGGTAGTGGAGGTAGTGGAGGAAGTGGAGGAAGTGGACGACGTAAACGAAGTTCACGAAGTGGACAAAGTGACCGAAGTGGACGAGGTGGACGAAGTTGAGGAAGTTGGCGACGTGGATGAAGTGGACGAAGTGGAGGAAGTGGAAGAAGTGGAGAAGTGGAAAAATTGGACGAAGTGGAGGAAGTGGAGGAAGTGGACGAAGTTGACGAAGTGGACGAAGTCGACGAAGTTGACGTAGTGGACGAAGTGGACAAAGTGGAGGAAGTGGAAGAAGTGGACGAACCTGACGAACTGGACGAAATGCACAAAGTGGACAAAGTGGACGAAGTTGACGAAGTTGGCGATGTGGACGAAGTGGACGAAGTCGACGAAGTTGACGAAGTGGACAAAGTGGAGGAAGTGGAGGAAGTGGAGGAAGTGGACGAACCTGAGGAAGTGGACGAAATGGACGAAGTGGACAAAGTGCAGGAAGTGGAGGAAGTGGACAAAGTTGACGAAGTGGAAGAAGTGGATGAAGTGAATGAAGTGGAGGAAGTAGAGGAAATGGACGATGTTGACGAAGTGGAGGAAGTGGACGAAATGGAGGAAGTGGACGAAGTGGAGGAAGTGGACGAAGTGGAAGAAGTGGACGAAGTGGAGGAAGTGGACGAAGTGGACAAAGTGGAGGAAGTGGAGGAGGTGGACGAGGTATACGAAGTTGACGAAGTGAACGAAGTTGACGAAGGGGATGAAGTGGACGAAGTTGACGAAGTGGACAAGGTGGACGAAGTGGGGGGAGTGGACGAATTGGAAGACGTGGACGAAGTGGAGGAAGTGGACGAAATGGACGAAGTGGACGAAGTTGCGAAATGGACGTAGTCGACAAAGTGGAGGAAGTTGACGAAGTGGACGAATCTGACGAAGAGGACGAAATGGACGAAGTGGACGAAGTGGAGGAAGTGGAGGAAGTGGACAAAGTTTACGAAGTGGAAGAAGTGGATGAAGTGAATGAAGTGGAGGAAGTAGAGGAAATGGACGATGTTAAGGAAGTGGAGGAAGTGGGGAAATCGAGGAAGTGGAGGAAGTGGAGGAAGTGAACGAACTTGACGAAGTGGACGAAATGGACGAAATGGACGAAATGGACTAAATGGACGAATTGGACAAAGTGGAGGAAGTGGAGGAAGTGGACGAACCTGAAGAAGTGGATGAAATGGACGAAGTTGACGAAGTGGACGGAGTTGACGAAGCGGAGGAAGTGGACAAAGTTGACGAAGTGGAAGAAGTGGATGAAGTGAATGAAGTGGAGGAAGTAGAGGAAATGGACGATGTTGAGGAAGTGGACGAACTTGACGAAGTGGAAGAAGTGGAGGAAGTGGACGAACTTGACGATGTGGACGAAATGTACGAACTTGACGAAGTGGATGAAGTGGACGAATTGGAAGAAGTTGACGAAGTGGAGGAAGTGGAGGAAGTGGAGGGAGAGGACGAAATGGAGGAAGTGAAGGAAGTGGAGGAGGTGGAGGAAGTAGAGGAAGTGGACGAAGTGGACGAACATGATGAAGTGGACGAAGTGGAGGAAGTGGACGAAGTGGAGGAAGTGGAAGAAGTGTACGAAGTGGAGGAAGTGGAGGAACTGGAGGAAGTAGACGAAGTTGAGGAAGTGGACGAATTGGAGGTAGTGGAGGAAGAGGAAAAAGTGGACAAAGTGTAGGAAGTTGATGAAGTGGCGGAAGTGGAGGAAGTGGACGATGTGGACGAAATTCACGAACTTGACGAAGCTGACGAAGTGGACGAAATGGACAAAGTGGAGGAAGTGGTGGAAGTGGACGAACTTGACGAAGTGGACGAAATGGAGGAAGTGGACGAAGTTCACGAACTGGACGAAGTGGTCGAAGTGGAGGTTGTGGAGGAAATGGACGATGTTGAGGAAGTGGAGGAAGTAGACGAAATGGTGGAAGTGGAGGAAGTGGAGAAAGTTGATGAAGTCGACGAAGTGGCCGAAGTTGACGAAGTTGACGAAGTGATGGAAGTGGAGGAAGTGGAGGAAGTAGAGGAAGTGGAGGAAGTGGACGAAGTGGAGGAAGTTGGCTACGTGGACGAAGTGGAGGAAGTAGACGAAGTGGAGGAAGTGGAGGAAGTGGACGAACCTGACGAAGTGGAAGAAATGGACGAAGTGGACAATGTGGAGGAAGTGGACAAAGTTGACGAAGTGGAACAAGTGGACGAAGTGGAGGAAGTAGAGGAAATGGACGATGTTGAGGAAGTGGAGGAAATGGACCTAATGGAGGAAGAGGAGGAAGTGGAAGAAGTGTACGAAGTGGACAAAGTGGACGAAGTGGAGGAACTGGAGGAAGTGGACAAAGTGGAGGAACTGGAGGAACTGGAGGAAGTGGACGAACTTGACGAAGTGGACGAAATGGAGGAAGTGGACGAAGTGGAGGAAGTGGAGAAAGTGGAGGAAGTGGACAGAGTTGACGAAGGGGAAGAAGTGGATGAAGTGAATGAAGTGGCGGAATTAGAGGAAATGGACGATATTGAGGAAGTCGAGCAAGTGGACGAAATGGAAGAAGTGGAGGAAGTGGAGGAAGTGGACGAAGTAGAAGAACTTGTCGAAGTGGATGAAATGGACGAAGTGGACGAAGTTTACGAAGTGGAGGAAGTGGAGAATGTGGAGGAAGTGGAGGAAGTGGAAGAACTGGATGCAGTGGAGGAAGTGGACGAAGTTGACGAAGTGGAAGAAGTGGATGAAGTGAATGAAGTGGAGGAACTACAGGAAATGGACTATGTTGAGGAAGTAGAGCAAGTGGACGAAATGGAGGAAGTGGAGGAAGTGGAGGAAGTAAGAACTTGACGAAGTGGATGAAATGGACGAAGTGGACGAAGTGGAGGAAGTGGAGAATGTGGAGGAAGTGGAGGAAGTGGAAGAACTGGACGAAGTGGAGGAAGTGGACGAAGTTGACGACGTTGACGAAGTGCAGGAAGTGGAGGAAGTGGACGAAGGGGCGAAGTGGAGGAAGTGGAGGAAGTCGACGAAGTGGACGAAGTAGACGAAGTGGAGAAAGTGGAGGTAGGGGAGGAAGTACAGGAAGTGTAGGAAGTGGAGGAAGTGGACGAACTTGACGAAGTGGACGAAATGGACAAAGTGGATGAAGTAGACGAAGTGGAGGAAGTGGACGATGTTGACGAAGTGGAAGAAGTTCAGGAAGTGAATGAAGCGGAGGAAGTGCAAGAAGTGGACGATGTTGAGGAAGTGGACGAAGTTGACGAAGTGGACGAAGTGGAAGAAGTTGACGAAGTGGAGGAAGTGGAGGAAGTGGAGGAAGTGGACTAAGACGACAAAGTCGACGAAGTGGACAAAGAGGAGGAAGTGGACGAAGTGGTCGAAGTGGAGGAAGTGGACGAAGTAAAGGAAGTTGACAAATTGGAGGAAGTGGAGGAAGTGGAGGAAGTGGAGGAAGTGGAGGAAGTGGTCTAAGACGACGAAGTCGACGAAGTGGACAAAGAGGACGAAGTGGACGAAGTGGAGGAAGTGGACGAAGTGAAGGAAGTGGACAAAGTGGAGGAAGTGGACGAGATGGAGGAAGTGGAGGAAGTGGAGGAAGTGGAGGAAGTAGAGGAAGTGGACGAACTTGACGAAGTGGACGAAGTGGATGAAATTGAGGAAGTGGAGGAAGTAGATGAAGAGGACGAAGTCGACAAAGTTGACGAAGAGGAGGAAGTGGACGAAGTGGAGGAAATGGAGGAAGTGGACGAAGTGGACGAAGTGGAGGAAGTGGACGTAGTGGACGAAGTGGACGAACTAGACAAAGTTGACGAAGTGGACGAAATGGAGGAAATGGACGAAGAGGATGAAGTGGAGGAAGTGAAGGAAGTGGAGGAAGTGGAGGCAATGGACGATATTGAAGAAGTAGTAGAAGTGGACGAAAGGGAGGAAGTCGAGGAAGTGAACGAACTGGAGGAAGTGGACGAATTTGACGAAGTGGAGGAAGTGGAGGAAGTGGACGAAGTGGAGGAAGTGGACAATGTGGACGAAGTGGAAGAACTGGACGAAGTGAACGACGGGGACGAACTTGACGAAGTTGACGAAGTGGAGGAAGTGGAGGAAGTGGACGAAGTGGAGGAAATAGAGGAAGTGGACGAACTTGACGAAGTGGACGAAGTAAATGAAGTGGATGAAGTGGAGGAAGTGTAGGAAGTGGAGGAAGTGAACGAACTTGACGAAGTGGACGAAATGGACGAAGTTGACGAAGTTGACGAAGTGGACGAAGTGGACGATGTTGACGAAGGGGAAGAAGTTCAGGAAGTGAATGAACTGGAGGAAGTGCAAGAAGTGGACGATGTTGAAGAAGTGGAGGAAGTGGTCAAAGTTGACGAAGTGGACGAAGTGGAAGAAGTTGATGAAGTGGAGGAAGTGGAGGACGTGGTTGAAGGGGACGAACTTGACGAAGTTTACGAAGTGGAGGAAGTGGACGAAGTGGACGAAATAGAGGAAGTGGACGAAGTGCACGAACGTTACGAAATGGAGGAAGTGGATGAAGTGGAGGAAGTGGATGAAGTTGACGAAATGGACGAAGTGGACAAAGTGGACGAAGTGGAGGAAGTGGAGGAAGTGGACGAACTTGACGAAGTGGACGAAATGGACGAAGTGCACGAACTGGACGAAGTTGTCGAAGTGGACGAAGTTGACGAAGTGGACGAAGTTGATGAAGTGGACGAAGTTGACGAAGTGGAGGAAGTGGAGGAAGTGAATGAAGTGGAAGAAGTGGAGGAAATGGACGATATTGAGGAAGTAGTAGAAGTGGACGAAAGGGAGGAAGTGGAGGAAGTGAACGAACTGGAGGAAGTGGACAATGTGGACGAAGTGGAAGAACTGGATGAAGTGGACGACGCGGACGAACTTGACGAAGTTTACGAAGTGGAGGAAGTGGAGGAAGTGGAGGAAGTGCACGAAGTGGACGAAGTGGACGAAATAGAGGAAGTGGACGAAGTGCACGAACTTGACGAAGTGGAGGAAGTGGATGAAGTGGAGGAAGGGGATGAAGTTGACGAAGTTGACGAAGGGGACGAAGTGGACAAAGTGGACGAAGTAGAGGAAGTGGAGGAAGTGGAGGAAGTGGAGGAAGTGGAGGAAGTGGAAGTAGTGGACGAAGTGGAGGAAGTGGACGAAGTTCACGAAGTGGACGAAGTGGAGGAAGTGAATGAAGTGGAGAAAGTGGAGGAAATGGACGATATTGAGGAAGTAGTAGAAGTGGACGAAAGGGAGGAAGTGGAGGAAGAGAACGAACTAGAGGAAGTGGACGAATTTGACGAAGTGGATGAAGTTGACGAAGTGGATGAATTGGATGATGTGGAGGAAGTGGAGGAAATGGACGATTTTGGTGAAGTGGAAGAAGTTCAGGAAGTGAATGGAGCGGAGGAAGTGCAAGAAGTGGACAATGTTGAGGAAGTGGAGAAAGTGGACGAAGTTGAAGAAGTGGACGAAGTGGAAGAAGTTGACGAGGTGGAGGAAGTGGACGAAGCGGACGAAGCGGACGAACTTGACGAAGTGGACGAAATGGACGAAGTGGAGGAAGTGGAAGTACTGGACGAGGTGGAGGAAGTGGACGAAGTTGACGAAGTGGACGAAGTTGACGACGTTGACGAAGTGGACGAAATGGACGAAGTGGAGGAAGTGGACGAAGTAGATGAAGGGGACGAACTTGACGAAGTTTACGAAGTGGAGGATGTGGAGGAAGTGGACGAAATAGAGGAAATGGACGAAGTGCACGAACTTGGCGAAGTGGACGAAGTGGATGAAGTGGAGGAAGTGGATGAAGTTGACGAAGTGGACGAAGTGGACGAAGTGGGCGATGTGGAGGAAGTGGAGGAAGTTGACGAAGTTGATCAAGTGGACGAAGTAGACGAAGTGGACAAAGTGGAGGAAGTGGAGGAAGTGGAGGAAGTGTAGGAAGTGGAGGAAGTGGACGAACTTGACGAAGTGGACGAAATGGACGAAATGGACGAAGTGGACGAAGTTGACGAAGTGGACGAAGTGGACGAAGACGAAGTGGACGATTTTGACGAAGAGGAAGAAGTTCAGGAAGTGAATGAAGTGGAGGAAGTACAAGAAGTGGACGATGTTGAAGAAGTGGAGGAAGTGGTCGAAATTGACGAAGTGGACGAAGTGGAAGAAGTTGATGAAGTGGAGGAAGTGGAGGAAGTGGATGAAGTGGATGAAGGGGACGAACTTGACGAAGTTTACGAAGTGGAGGGAGTGGACGAAGTGCACGAAGAGGACGAAATAGAGGAAGTGGACGAACTGCACGAACTTGACGAAGTGGAGGAAGTGGATGAAGTGGAGGAAGTGGATGAAGTTGACGAAGTGGACGAAGTGGACAAAGTGGACGAAGTGGAGGAAGTGGATGAACTTGACGAAGTGGACGAAATGGACGAAGTGCACGAAGTTGACGAAGTTGTCGAAGTGGACGAAGTTGTCGAAGTGGACGAAGTTGACGAAGTGGACGAAGTGGAGGAAGTGAATGAATTGGAGGAAGTGGAGGAAATGGACGATATTGAGGAAGTAGTAGAAGTGGACGAAAGGGAGGAAGTGGAGGAAGTGAACGAACTGCAAGAAGTGGACGAATTTGACGAAGTGGAGGAAGTGGACGAAGTGGAGGAAGTGGACAATGTGGACGAAGTGGAAGAACTAAACGAAGTGGACGACGGGGATGAACTTGACGAAGTTGACGAAGTGGAGGAAGTGGAGGAAGTGGACGAAGTGGAGGAAATAGAGGAAGTGGACGAACTTGACGAAGTGGACGAAGTGGATGAAGTGGAGGAAGTGGACGAACTGGACGAAGTGGACGAAGAGGACGAAGTGGACGAAGTTGACGACGTGGACAAAGTTGACGAAGTGGAGGAAGTGGAAGAACTGGACGAAGTGGAGGAAGTGGACGAAGCTGACAAATTGGACAAAGTGGAAGAGGTGGAGGAAGTGGAGGAACTGGACAAAGTTGACGAAGTGGACGAAATGGACGAAGTGGACGAAGTGGACGAAGTGGACAAAGTGGAGGAAGTGAATGAAGTGGAGGAAGTGGAGGAAACGGATGATGTTGAGGAAGTGGACGAAATGGAGGAAGTAGAGGAAGTGGAAGAACTGGAGGAAGTGGACGAAGTGGAGAATATCGACGAAGTAGAGGAAGTGGAAGAACTGGACGAAGTGGAGGAAGTGGACGAAGTTAACGAAGTGGACGAAGTGGAGGAGGAGGAGGAAGTGGACGAAGTGGAGGAAGTTGACGAAGTGGAGGAGGTGGAGGAAGTGGAGGAAGTGGACGAAGTAATCGAAGTTGACAAAGTGGACGAAGTTGACGAAGTGGAGGAAGTGGACGTAGAGGAGGAAGTGGAGGAGGTGGACGAAATGGAGGAAATGGAGGAACTGGACGAAGCGGACGAAGAGGACGAAGTAGACGAAGTGGACAAAGTGGACAAAGTGGAGGAAGTGGAGGAAGTGGACGAACTTGACGAAGTGGACGAAATGGACGAAGTGGACGAAGTGGACGCAGTGAACGAAGTAGACGAAGTGGACAAAGTTGACGAAGTGGAAGAAGTGGATAAAGTGAATGAAGTGGAGCAAGTAGAGGAAATGGACGATGTTGAGGAAGTGGTGGAAGTGGACGAAATTGAGGAAGTGGACGAAGTGGACGAACTTGACGAAGTGGAGGAAGTGGTGGAAGTGGTGGAAGTGGAGCAAGTAGACGAACTTGATGAAGTGGACGAAGTGCACGAAGTGGACGAATTTGACGAAGTGGAGGAAGTGGAGAATGTTGACGAGGTGGAGAAGGTGGAAGAACTAGACGAAGTGGACGACGTGGACGAAGTGGACGAAGTGGACGAAGTGGAGGAAGTGGCCGAAGTGGACAAAGTGAAGTAAGTGGAGGAATTGGAGAAGTGGACGAACCTGACGAAGTTTACGAAGTGGAGGAAGTGGAGGAAGTGGACGAAATAGAGGAAGTCGACGAAGTGCATGAACTTGACGAAGAGGACGAAGTGGATGAAGTGGAGGAAGTGGATGAAGTTGACGAAGTGGACGAAGTGGGCGATGTGGAGGAAGTTGAGGAAGTTGACGAAGTTGATGAAGTGGACGAAGTAGACGAAGTGGACAAAGTGGAGGAAGGGGAGGAAGTGGAGGAAGTGTAGGAAGTGGAGGAAGTGGACGAACTTGACGAAGTGGACGAAATGGACGAAGTGGACGAAGTTGACAAAGTGGACGAAGTGGACGATGTTGACGAAGGGGAAGAAGTTCAGGAAGTGAATGAAGTGGAGGAAGTGCAAGAAGTGGACGATTTTGAAGAAGTGGAGGAAGTGGTCGAAGTTGACGAAGTGGACAAAGTGGAAGAAGTTGATGAAGTGGAGGAAGTGGAGGAAGTGGATGAAGGGGACGAACTTGACGAAGTTTACGAAGTGGAGGAAGTGGAGGAAGTGGACGAAGTGGACGAAGTGCACGAAGTGGACGAAGTGCACGAAGTGGACGAAGTGGACGAAATAGAGGAAGTGGACGAAGTGCATGAACTTGACGAAGTGGACGAAGTGGATGAAGTGGACGAAGAGGATGAAGCGGACGAAGCGGACGAACTTGACGAAGTGGACGAAATGGAGGAAGTGGAGGAAGTGGAAGAAGTTGATGAAATGGAGGAAGTGGACGAAGTTGACGAAGTGGACGAAGTTGACGACGTTGACGAAGTGGACAAAGTGGAGGAAGTGGACGAAGTGGATGAAGGGGACGAACTTGACAAAGTTTACGAAGTGGAGGATGTGGACGAAATAGAGGAATTGGACGAAGTGCACGAAGTTGACGAAGTGGACGAAGGGGAGGAAGTGGACGAAGTGGACGAAGTGGACGAAGTGGACGAAGTGGACGAAGTGGACGAAGTGGACAAAGTGGACGAAGTGGGCGATGTGGAGGAAGTGGAGGAAGTAGAGGAAGTTGACGAAGTTGTTGAAGTGGACGAAGTAGACGAAGTGGACAAAGTGGAGGAAGGGGAGGAAGTGTGGGAAGTGGAGGAAGTGGAGGAAGTGAATGAAGTGGACGAAGTGGAGGAAATTAATGAAGTGGAGAAAGTGGAGGAAATGGACGATATTGAGGAAGTAGTAGAAGTGGACGAAAGGGAGGAAGTGGAGGAAGTGAACGAACTGGAGGAAGTGGATGAATTTGACGAAGTGGATGAAGTTGACGAAGTGGATGAAGTGGACGATGTGGAGGAAGTGAAGGAAATGGACGATGTTGGTGAAGTGGAAGAAGTTCAGGAAGTGAATGGAGCGGAGGAAGTGCAAGAAGTGGACAATGTTGAGGAAGTGGAGAAAGTGGACGAAGTTGAAGAAGTGGACGAAGTGGAAGAAGTTGACGAGGTGGAGGAAGTGGACGAAGCGGACGAACTTGACGAAGTGGACGAAATGGAGGAAGTGGACGAAGTGGAAGAACTAGACGAAGTGGAGGAAGTGGACGAAGTTGACGAAGTGGACGAAGTTGACGACGTTGACGAAGTGGACGAAGTGGACGAAGTGGACGAAGTGGGTGAAGGGGACGAACTTGACGAAGTTTACGAAGTGGAGGAAGTGGAGGAAGTGGACGAAATAGAGGAAGTGGACGAAGTGCACGAACTTGACGAAGTGGACGAAGTGGATGAAGTGGAGGAAGTGGATGAAGTTGAAGAAGTGGACGAAGTGGACAAAGTGGACGAAGTGGGCAATGTGGAGGAAATGGAGGAAGTTGACGAAGTTGATCAAGTGGACGAAGTAGACGAAGTGGACAAAGTGGAGGAAGTGGAGGAAGTGGAGGAAGTGGACGAACTTGACGAAGTGGACGAAATGGACGAAGTTGACGAAGTGGACGAAGTGGACGAAGTGGACGAAGTGGACGAAGTGGACGAAGTGGACGAAGTGGACGATGTTGACGAAGGGGAAGAAGTTCAGGAAGTGAATGAAGTGGAGGAAGTGCAAGAAGTGGACGATGTTGAAGAAGTGGAGGAAGTGGTCGAAGTTGACGAAGTGGACGAAGTGGAAGAAGTTGATGAAGTGGAGGAAGTGGAGGAAGTGGACGAAGTGGATGAAGGGGAAGAACTTGACGAAGTTTACGAAGTGGAGGGAGTGGAGGAAGTGGACGAAGTGCACGAAGTGGACGAAGTGGAAGAAGACGAAGTGGACGATGTTGACGAAGGGGAAGAAGTTCAGGAAGTGAATGAAGTGGACGAAGTGGATGAAGTGGAGGAAGTGGTCGAAGTTGACGAAGTGGACGAAGTGGAAGAAGTTGATGAAGTGGAGGAAGTGGAGGAAGTGGATGAAGTGGATGAAGGGGACCAACTTGACGAAGTTTACGAAGTGGAGGAAGTGGAGGAAGTGGAGGAAGTGGACGAAGTGCACGAAATGGACGAAGTGGACGAAATAGAGGAAGTGGACGAAGTGCATGAACTTGACGAAGTGGACGAAGTGGATGAAGTGGACGAAGAGGATGAAGCGGACGAAGCGGACGAACTTGACGAAGTGGACGAAATGGAGGAAGTGGAGGAAGTGGAAGAAGTGGATGAAATGGAGGAAGTGGACAAAGTTGACGAACTGGACGAAGTTGACGACGTTGACGAAGTGGACAAAGTGGAGGAAGTGGACGAAGTGGATGAAGGGGACGAACTTGACAAAGTTTACGAAGTGGAGGATGTGGACGAAATAGAGGAAGTGGACGAAGTGCACGAAGTTGACGAAGTGGACGAAGTGGACGAAGTGGACGAAGTGGACGAAGTGGACGAAGTGGACGAAGTGGACGAAGTGGACGAAGTGGACGAAGTGGACGAAGTGGACGAAGTGGGCGATCTGGAGGAAGTGGACGAAGTGGGCGATGTGGAGGAACTTGTTGAAGTGGACGAAGTAGACGAAGTGGACAAAGTGGAGGAAGGGGAGGAAGTGTGGGAAGTGGAGGAAGTGGAGGAAGTGAATGAAGTGGACGAAGTGGAGGAAATGAATGAAGTGGAGAAAGTGGAGGAAATGGACGATATTGAGGAAGTAGTAGAAGTGGACGAAAGGGAGGAAGTGGAGGAAGTGAACGAACTGGAGGAAGTGGATGAATTTGACGAAGTGGATGAAGTTGACGAAGTGGATGAAGTGGACGATGTGGAGGAAATGGACGATGTTGGTGAAGTGGAAGAAGTTCAGGAAGTGAATAGAGCGGAGGAAGTGCAAGAAGTGGACAATGTTGAGGAAGTGGAGAAAGTGGACGAAGTTGAAGAAGTGGACGAAGTGGAAGAAGTTGACGAGGTGGAGGAAGTGGACGAAGCGGACGAACTTGACGAAGTGGACGAAATGGAGGAAGTGGACGAAGTGGAAGAACTAGACGAAGTGGAGGAAGTGGACGAAGTTGACGAAGTGGACGAAGTTGACGACGTTGACGAAGTGGACGAAGTGGATGAAGGGGACGAACTTGACGAAGTTTACGAAGTGGAGGAAGTGGAGGAAGTGGACGAAATACAGGAAGTGGACGAAGTGCACGAACTTGACGAAGTGGACGAAGTGGATGAAGTGGAGGAAGTGGATGAAATTGACGAACTGGACGAAGTGGACAAAGTGGACGAAGTGGGTGATGTGGAGGAAGTGGAGGAAGTTGACGAAGTTGATCAAGTGGACGAAGTAGACGAAGTGGACAAAGTGGAGGAAGTGGAGGAAGTGGAGGAAGTGGATGAACTTGACGAAGTGGACGAAATGGACGAAGTGGACGAAGTTGACGAAGTGGACGAAGTGGACGAAGTGGACGAAGTGGACGAAGTGGACGATGTTGACGAAGGGGAAGAAGTTCAGGAAGTGAATGAAGTGGAGGAAGTGCAAGAAGTGGACGATGTTGAAGAAGTGGAGGAAGTAGTCGAAGTTGACGAAGTAGACGAAGTGGAAGAAGTTGATGAAGTGGAGGAAGTGGAGGAAGTGGACGAAGTGGATGAAGGGGAAGAACTTGACGAAGTTTACGAAGTGGAGGGAGTGGAGGAAGTGGACGAAGTGGACGAAGACGAAGTGGACGATGTTGACGAAGGGGAAGAAGTTCAGGAAGTGAATGAAGTGGAGGAAGTGCAAGAAGTGGACGATGTTGAAGAAGTGGAGGAAGTGGTCGAGGTTGACGAAGTGGAAGAAGTTGATGAAGTGGAGGAAGTGGACGAAGTGGACGAAGTGGATGAAAGGGACGAACTTGACGAAGTTTATGAAGTGGAGGGAGTGGAGGAAGTGCACGAAGTGCACGAAGTGGACGAAGTAGACGAAATAGAGGAAGTAGACGAAATAGAGGAAGTGGACGAACTGCACGAACTTGAAGGAGTGGAGGAAGTGGAGGAAGTGGAGGAAGTGGATGAAGATGACGAAGTGGACGAAGTGGACAAAGTGGACGAAGTGGAGGAAGTGGACGAACTTGACGAAGTGGACGAAATGGACGAAGTGCACGAAGTTGACGAAGATGTCGAAGTGGACGAAGTTGACGAAGTGGACGAAGTTGACGAAGTGGACGAACTGGAGGAAGTGAATGAATTGGAGGAAGTGGAGGAAATGGACGATATTGAGGAAGTAGTAGAAGTGGTCGAAAGGGAGGAAGTGGAGGAAGTGAACGAAGTGGAGGAATTGGACGAATTTGACGAAGTGGAGGAAGTGGACGAAGTGGAGGAAATGGACAATGTGGACGAAGTTGAAGAACTGGACGAAGTGGACGACGGGGACGAACTTGACGAAATTGACGAAGTGGAGGAAGTGGACGAAGTGGAGGAAATAGAGGAAGTGGACGGACTTGACGAAGTGGACGAAGTGGATGAAGTGGAGGAAGTGGACGAACTGGACGAAGAGGACGAAAAGGACGAAGTTGACGACGTGGACAAAGTTGACGAAGTGGAGGAAGTGGAAGAACTGGACGAAGTGGAGGAAGTGGACGAAGTGGACGAAGCTGACAAAGTGGATAAAGTGGAAGAGGTGGAGGAAGTGGAGGAACTGGACAAAGTTGACGAAGTGGACGAAATGGACGAAGTGGACGAAGTTGACGAAGTGGACAAAGTGGAGGAAGTGAATGAAGTGGAGGAAGTGGAGGAAAGGGATGATGTTGAGGAAGTGGACGAAATGGAGGACGTAGAGGAAGTGGAAGAACTGGAGGAAGTGGACAAAGTGGAGAATGTGGACGAAGTAGAGGAAGTGGAAGAACTGGACGAAGTGGAGGAAGTGGACGAAGTTGACGAAGTGGACGAAGTGGAGGAGGAGGAGGAAGTTGACGAAGTGGAGGAAGTTGAGGAAGTGGAGGAAGTTGACGAAGTGGAGGAAGTTGAGGAAGTGGACGAAGTGGAGGAGGTGGAGGAAGTCGAGGAAGTGGACGAAGTAATCGAAGTTGACGAAGTTGACGAAGTGAAGGAAGTGGAGGAGGTGGATGAAATGGAGGGAGTGGACGAAGTTGGCGACGTGGACGAAGTGGAGGAAATGGAGGAACTGGACAAAGTGGACGAAGTGGACGAAATGGACGAAGCTGACGAAGTGGACGAAATGGACGAAGTGGACGAAGTGGAAGAAGTTGACGAACGTGACGAAGTGGACGCAGTGGACGAAGTAGACGAAGTGGACAAAGTTGACGAAGTGGAAGAAGTGGATAAAGTGAATGAAGTGGAGCAAGTAGAGGAAATGGACGATTTTGAGGAAGTGGTGGAAGTGGACGAAATTGAGGAAGTGGACGAAGTGGACGAACTTGACGAAGTGGTGGAAGTGGTGGAAGTGGAGGAAGTAGACGAACTTGACGAAGTGGCTGAATTTGACGAAGTGGAGGAAGTGGAGAATGTGGACGAGGTGGAGAAGGTGGAAGACTGGATGAAGTGGACGACATTGACGAAGTGGAAGAAGTGGAGGAAGTGGAGGAAGTGGCCAAAGTGGACAAAGTGGAGTAAGTGGAGGAATTGGAGAAGTGGACGAACCTGACGAAGTTTACGAAGTGGAGGAAGTGGAGGAAGTGGACGAAATAGAGGAAGTCGACGAAGTGCACGAACTTGACGAAGTGGACGAAGTGGACGAAGTGGATGAAGTGGAGGAAGTGGATGAAGTTGACGAAGTGGACGAAGTGGGTGATGTGGAGGAAGTTGAGGAAGTTGACGAAGTTGATGAAGTGGACGAAGTAGACGAAGTGGACAAAGTGGAGGAAGGGGAGGAAGTGTAGGAAGTGGAGGAAGTGGAGGAAGTGGACGAACTTGACGAAGTGGAGGAAATGGACGAAGTTGACGAAGTTGACGAAGTGGACGAAGTGGACGATGTTGACGAAGGGGAAGAAGTTCAGGAAGTGAATGAAGTGGAGGAAATGCAAGAAGTGGACGATGTTGATGAAGTGGAGGAAGTGGTCGAAGTTGACGAAGTGGACGAAGTGGAAGAAGTTGATGAAGTGGAGGAAGTGGAGGAAGTGGACGAAGTGGATGAAGGGGACGAACTTGACGAAGTTTACGAAGTGGAGGGAGTGGACGAAGGGGACGAAGTGCACGAAGTTGAC
The DNA here is from genome assembly GCF_029865625.1 of Vigna umbellata. NCBI lineage: Eukaryota > Viridiplantae > Streptophyta > Magnoliopsida > Fabales > Fabaceae > Vigna > Vigna umbellata. Next base: position 7,372,896 of record NC_142174.1, on the reverse strand, counting down.
GAAGTGGACGAAATAGAGGAAGTGGACGATGTGCACGAACTTGACGAAGTGCAGGAAGTGGATGAAGTGGTGGAAGTGGATGAAGTTAACAAAGTGGACGAAGTGGACAAAGTGGACGAAGTGGAGGAAGTGGACGAACTTGACGAAGGGGACGAAATGGACGAAGTGCACGAAGTTGACGAAGTTGACAAAGTGGGCGAAGTGGAAGAAGTTGATGAAGTGGAGGAAGTGGACGAAGTGGATGAAGGGGACGAACTTGACCAAGTTTACGAAGTGGAGGGAGTGGAGTAAGTGGCGAAGTGCACAAAGTTGACGAAGTGGACGAAATAGAGGACGTGGACGAAGTGCACGAACTTGACGAAGTGCAGGAAGTGGATGAAGTGGAGGAAGTGGAGGAAGTGGAGGAAGTGGACGAAGTGGACAAAGTGGACGAAGTGGACAAAGTGGACGAAGTGGACAAAGTGGACGAAGTGGACAAAGTGGACGAAGTGGAGGAAGTGGACGAACTTGACGAAGTGGACGAAATGGACGAAGTGCACGAAGTTGACGAAGTGGACGAAATGGACTTAGTGGACGAAGTGGACGAAGTTGACGAGGTGGACGAAGTGGACGATGTTGACGAAGGGGAAGAAGTTCAGGAATGAATGAAGTGGAGGAAGTGCAAGAAGTGGACGATGTTGAAGAAGTGGAGGAAGTGGTCGAAGTTGACGAAGTGGACGAAGTGGAAGAAGTTGATGAAGTGGACGAAGTGGAGGAGATTGACGAAGTGGGTGAAGGGAACGAACTTGACGAAGTTTACGAAGTGGAGGAAGTGGACGAAATAGAGGAAGTGGACGAAGTGCACGAACTTGACGAAGTGGACGAAGTGGATGAAGTGGAGGAAGTGGATGAAATGGACGAAGTGGACAAAGTGGACGAAGTGGGCGATGTGGAGAAAGTGGACGAAGTGGAAGAAGTTGATGAAGTGGACGAAGTGGAGGAGGTAGACGAAGTGGATGAAGGGGATGAACTTGACGAAGATTACGAAGTGGAGGAAGTGGACGAAATAGAGGAAGTGGACGAAGTGCACGAACTTGACGAAGTGGACGAAGTGGATGAAGTGGAGGAAGTGGATGAAGTGGACGAAGTGGACAAAGTGGACGAAGTGGGCGATGTGGAGAAAGTGGAGGAAGGGGAGGAAGTGTAGGAAGTGGAGGAAGTGGACGAACTTGACGAAGTGGACGAAATGGACGAAGTTGACGAAGTGGACGATGTTGACGAAGGGGAAGAAGTTCAGGAAGTGAATGAAGTGGAGGAAGTGCAAGAAGTGGACGATGTTGAAGAAGTGGACGAAGTGGTCGAAGTGGAAGAAGTTGATGAAGTGGAGGAAGTGGATGAAGGGGACGAACTTGACGAAGTTTACGAAGTGAAAGAAGTGGAGGAAGTGGACGAAATAGAGGAAGTGGACGAAGTGGAGGAAGTGGATGAAGTGGAGGAAGTGGATGAAGTTGACGAAGTGGACGAAGTGGACCAAGTGGAGGAAGTGGAGGAAGTGGAAGTAGTGGACGAAGTGGAGGAAGTGGTAGTAGTGGACGAAGTGGAGGAAGTGAATGAACTGGAGGAAGTGGACGAAATGGACGATATTGAGGAAGTAGTAGAAGTTGACGAAAGGGAGGAAGTGGAGGAAGTGAACGAACTGGAGGAAGTGGACGAATTTGACGAAGTGGATGAAGTTGACGAAGTGGATGAAGTGGACGATGTGGAGGAAGTGGAGGAAATGGACGATGTTGATGAAGTGGAAGAAGTTCAGGAAGTGAATGGAGCGGAGGAAGTGCAAGAAGTGGACAATGTTGAGGAAGTGGAGAAAGTGGACGAAAATGAAGAAGTGGAAGAAGTTGACGAGGGGGAGGAAGTGGACGAAATGGACGAAGCGGACGAACTTGACGAAGTGGACGAAATGGAGGAAGTGGAGGAAGTGGAAGAACTGGACGAAGTGGAGGAAGTGGACGAAGTTGACGAAGTGGACGAAGTTGACGACGTTGACGAAATGGACGAAGTGGAGGAAGTGGAGGAAGTGGATGAAGGGGACGAACTTGACGAAGTTTACGAAGTGGAGGAAGTGGAGGAAGTGGACGAAATAGAGGAAGTGGACGAAGTGCACGAACTTGACGAAGTGGACGAAGTTGATGAAGTGGAGGAAGTGGATGAAGTTGACGAAGTGAACGAAGTGGACGAAGTGGCCAATGTGGAGGAAGTGGAGGAAGTTGACGAAGTTGATGAAGTGGACGAAGTAGACGAAGTGGACAAAGTAGAGGAAGGGGAGGAACTGGAGGAAGTGTAGGAAGTGGAGGAAGTGGACGAACTTGACGAAGTGGACGAAATGGAAGAAGTGGACGAAGTGGACGATGTTGACGAAGGGGAAGAAGTTCAGGAAGTGAATGAAGTGGAGGAAGTGCAAGAAGTGGACGATGTTGAAGAAGTGGAGGAAGTGGTCGAAGTTGACGAAGTGGACAAAGTGGAAGAAGTTGATGAAGAGGAGGAAGTGGAGGAAATGGACGAAGTGGATGAAGGGGACGAACTTGACGAAGTTTACAAAGTGGAGGAAGTGGAGGAAGTGGACGAAGTGCTCGAAGTGGACGAAGTGGACGAAATAGAGGAAGTGGAGGAAGTGGAGGAAGTGAAGGAAGTGGATGAAGTTGACGAAGTGGACAAAGTGGACGAAGTGGAGGAAGTGGACGAACTTGACGAAGTGGACGAAATGGACGAAGTGCACGAAGTGGACGAAGTTGTCGAAGTGGACGAAGTTGACGTAGTGGACGAAGTTGACGACGTTGACGAAATGGACGAAGTGGAGGAAGTGGACGAAGTGGATGAAGGGGACGAACTTGACGAAGTTTACGAAGTGGAGGAAGTGGAGGAAGTGGACGAAATAGAGGAAGTGGACGAAGTGCAGGAACTTGACGAAGTGGACGAAGTGGATGAAGTGGAGGAAGTGGATGAACTTGACGAAGTGAACAAAGTGGACGAAGTGGCCAATGTGGAGGAAGTGGAGGAAGTTGACGAAGTTGATGAAGTGGACGAAGTAGACGAAGTGGACAAAGTGGAGGAAGGGGAGGAAGTGGAGGAAGTGTAGGAAGTGGAGGAAGTGGACGAACTTGACGAAGTGGACAAAATGGAAGAAGTGGACGAAGTGGACGATGTTGACGAAGGGGAAGAAGTTCAGGAAGTGAATGAAGTGGAGGAAGTGCAAGAAGTGGACGATGTTGAAGAAGTGGAGGAAGTGGTTGAAGTTGACGAAGTGGACAAAGTGGAAGAAGTTGATGAAGAGGAGGAAGTGGAGGAAGTGGACGAAGTGGATGAAGGGGACGAACTTGACGAAGTTTACGAAGTGGAGGAAGTGGAGGAAGTGGACGAAGTGCTCGAAGTGGACGAAATAGAGGAAGTGAG
>NC_142174.1:7319159-7369370 GCF_029865625.1 Vigna umbellata | reverse complement strand
GCAAACACTCTCTCTTCCACCCCTTTGAAGGAGGATCATGGATGCTGAGGCTTCCTCTTCACCTTTTTAGCGTTTTATCTTTCATTCTTTCATTGTAATTCATCTAGGTTCACCATGAATATGGTGAACTAAACTCTGTATGTTTGTTGGGGAATCAATGTAATCTTGTGAAACTCTCATATATGGAATCTGTTTTTACATCTTTTAATTAAGACTTATGCTTTCTTTTCATCATTAGTTAGGGTTTTTCCTCTTTGCTTAATGCTTGCATTGTTTAACTCATTCGATGCATGATTATTGGTTTTGTCGATACGGGCACGTACGGGGAAGTCTAGATCCGGGGAATTTCTCCCAATATGATATTGGTTGTCGTTAAGCTCCTGCACTTATGAACTGATCATTAGGAATGCTAGGAATTGTATGAACTCGTGATTAGGGAGAAGCCTTCTAGAAGGGTACTTTAGAGAGTGGCATTAACAATGATGATTTGAATGTTGAATTCCTAAAATATATGAGAGTGGATAAGATGAAATTGACCCCCAACAACATATTCATACATAAGTTTCATTGAAAGTGTTTATCTTTTGCTTTTGGCCATTGATCAAAACTTCATGCATACATGTTTATTTTTTGTCTTGCATATTAAACTCCAAATATTTCGTCTGTAAGTCTTAGCTAATCAAGAAACCACATAACTAAACTAGGCCATGAGTCCTTTGGGAAGAACGATACTTGGTCTTACCAAGTTTATTACTTGAACGATTCGGTCATACTTGCCGATTGAAAAACAAGTTTGTGACATCATATTTTGGTGTTCATAAATTTGTCCATCAACGACCCTTAGAAAAAGAGCCCAGCCGCCACACATTTGGGGGGGACTCACTCTCGGTTTTATTTTGGGTCCGAGCTCTTGCTTTTGGACGTTTTTCATGATGAATGAAGAGCTCTTGTTTCATTGCCTTTTTCATCTTGGTTTGGTGACCTTTTGATGACCTTTTGATTGAAGTTTGGGTTCAGCCGCTGCTGCCACATTCACCCTCATTTTCATTCTTTTTACTTTGTACACTATTTTGCTGGAAAGAATTGGGTGCTGATTCATTTGAGATTCAGCTGGTGCACACTGTTCGGCGGAGCAGAAAATTATATAACCATGTGGTGATTCATTCGGTCACATCAACTCTAGCAACTATGAAGCACACAGATCTTTTCATTTTCTGCTGGAGAAACTTTGTACTTGGAGCATTGGGAGACGTGAAGGGAATTTAAGTGGGGCTGGATGTGTGAAGGGAGCCGTCAACCTCACGTTTCGTTTTTTTTCTTTGGAAGTTTTTATTAGTTTTAATCCAATGAAAAAGGATGCACACAGTGATGAATTTTTGCTAGGAGAAATGAGGCATGGGTCTCGCTGATGAAGAGGTGATTAGATGGGATTTGTACATGGAGCACAGGGTGACGTGGAGCTAAGGAGGCAAGGTTGGGTGATTGATGATGAAGAAAAGAGAAGCCCGAGAAGGTGATTTAGAGTGATGAAGTGCAGTACGGTGGCAGGGAGCGGTCATGTCCAGGAAGCATGAAGATTTACTTTCATTTTTCATTTGAGTAAAGCATCATTTTCTTAGAATTAAAGCAAGGATGGAGGGCTATGGTTGAAGCGGTGCATAGGGAAACGTATTGGAAGAGGGAACCGATTCCCATTTTTATTTTCCTTTGAATGAAACACATGCAAGCTCAACATGTCACGGTTTAAGAAGATTTTTTTTTAGAAGCAATTGCAATTTCAATTTCTTCTAGTAAATGCACATGAGTCACGGTTAATGGTAGAGAAAAATTTAATTTCTTTCTTTCCTTTGCTTAAGAATGGTTTACATTATATGTTGAATTGATTTTCTTCTTTTTGGCAGTGAATTGTGTTTGAATATTTATCTGTTGTATTGTTTTCTTTAAAAGTTTTCATGCACTTTAATGCTTTCAATTATATTCGATCGTGTTTTATTTAATTTCCAGTTTAATTTAATTTTACCGAAACCAAAAAAATCACAAAACCCCCTTTTTTTTCCGTGTGTGATCTGAGAGTGAACCGCAATATTGGTCCTTGTGAGACGACCTAGGAGTCACTTCCTAGCACTATACTGCATTCTTTTATGCACAACTTTTGTGTGAGGTGCGACCCTCTCATCAAAATGGCGCCGTTGCCGGGGACCAACGGTTCGGTCTTAGGTTTTTTTTGTTGTGTCAGTGTGTGTTGTGTTTTGTCTTGTGTTGCGTGATGTGTTTTAGGATGTTTAGTTAGTCTTGTTTGGGTTTACTTCTTTTATCGATTTTTGTGTTTTTAGATTTTTATCATTTTTTTGTATTTTGTGCATTTAGTTGTTGTTTCTGGAAGTTTCAAATTATGTAAATAATGGTTTTCCCCCATGTTATGTTTCTATATGTTTGGTTTAATCTTTGTTTGAAGTGGAAGTCCAGGTCTGAGACAGGTTTTGCACTACAATAGAGGAGATGACAGATTCTCAAGACTGGATATATGATCTGATCAAGAGTCTTCCCAAATTCCATGGGTTGGCACATGAAGATCCATACAGGCACCTCAGGGAGTTTTGTTTGGTGTGTTTATCGATGAGGCCTCCTGGTGTTTCAAAGGAGACAGTGTTGATGAAAGTGTTTCCAATGTCCCTTCAAGGTGCAACAAGAGACTGGTTCCTATACCAGTATCCTTTTGATAGTTGGCAGGAAACACAACAGAGATTCCTCAACAAGTTCTTTCCAGCAGCAAAGGTAAGCAACATTAGGAGGGAGATCACCACCATTGAGCAATTTCAAGAAGAAAGCCTGGCAGATTATTGGGAGAGGTTTAACAGGCTCTGCACAGCCTGTCCAAACCACCAAATTTCAGAGCATTTGCTCTTGATTTACTTTTATGAAGGGCTCCTGGACAATGAAAGGATATTAGTGGATGTAGCTGCTGGTGGATCTTTGATGGACAGAACTCCAACAGAGGTAAAGAAGTTGCTCTGCAAGCTGGCGGGTCAAAATCCAAGTGAGGTAGTAAAGGAAAAACCTGAGTAGGTTTACTGTAAACTTGAAATCCCTACTCATGTATCTGAGGTTCAAGTAAATTTTAATGCTTTTGAATTGGTAAAACTTGAACCATTTAAGCCTGTTTTGGATTCTGATATTGATACACATGTGCACACTCATGTTGTGGATTCATTATTCCCTGTAGAGCACATTGACATACCTGATGTTCACTATCCGTGCACTGACCTTGATTTAAATGATAGCCTTGAGGATGCAGCTGATGACTTGGAGATTGGTAAGAAACATTTCAGTGAGCAAAAACAGGTTTATTCTGAACTTGAGATTCCAAACAGTTTACCTGATTTGCTTATACATTCAAATGCCTGTGATTTGATGCACACTGATTCTATAGGATTCATGACTGATACTGATACAAATTTGATTGACCATTCTAAAATTTTTGATTCAGTATCAGCCATTGAACCCATTGGTCTAAAGGTTGTTTTGAATGGACATGATTACCGTGATGAAATTTTGAATGATAATAGCCTTGAACTGACCTTTGATTCTATTGATGATGCATATATCAATATTGATTTTGAGGTGGAAACTGTGCAATCTGATAACTCTATAGAGTTAGGACTGGACTTTGATCTGACACAGTTCTCTAAGAACTTTGAATGTGATTGTGAATCTGGTTCTTGCGCGATTTGTATTGAAATTGATTATGTGCTACAGACAGATTCTAAGCGTATAACAGATACTATTAATTGTGAGTTTGATGACCATGCTGCAGAATTAAATGAGAATGCAGGTGCTGACATTAAGGAAATCATGATTAATGAAGGAGAGTGTACTGCTACTTCTTTGACTGAGCCAGAGATCTCCATTCCGGCGTCACACACTGAACAACTGCCAGTGGAAGGAAAGCTACTGATGGAACAGTTTGTTGGGAAAAGAAAGAAGAAACATCTCGTTGTGGATGATATGGCAGTACTGATGAAGTTGTTCCTCCTCAAAACTTGTTTGCTGAATCCTGTGGTGGAAGACATCTCCCTGATAGTCCAAAATTGGCAATTGCCACCATGACCAGGGGAGTTTTCTTTCTCTCTTCTCCCCCTTTCCCTACTTTTATTGCACTTGTCCATGATCTGTTGACTGTTTTGATTTCTGATCTTATGCTTATGACACATTGAGGACACTGTGTAGTTTAAGTGTGGTCTATTGGGGGAGATTCTGATTTTTCTTTGTTAATTTTTGTTTTCCGTGTTAAATTTTTTTCTTTTCTAGGTTGTTTTTGTTTTGTTTTGTGTACAGTTTTACATGTTTCTCTTCATTTCTGGACCGTGTTAAAGTTGTAGACTCGTCTTTCACTTCACTTGATTGATACTTATTGGTTTGAAATCCCTTGCTTTTCTTTGCTTGGAAGATGATCATGATGTTTGAGAGTTGAATTGATTGTGACACAAATGCCCTGTGTGAGAATTTGAGCCACTTTGTGTTCTTCCTTGTGTGTGATATGTCTCTTGATTGCTTGCACATATGCCTTGGCTTGACTCTTGTTGAAAATTCTTGATTGATATGCATGTTTGGAAGTGATAAAGGCAGTTTTGTTCTTGAGCCTCTCTAGCCAAATAAGCCTACCTTATTGTGATCCTTTGATAACCCTTTTGAGCCTGTACTTTCCCCATTTCTTTGTTTTGAAGCTCATACACTAGCCCTAAGTGAAAAACCATGTTTAACTTAACCTTAGGGAATTTTGGAGCTTTGGAAGTGTTTTGGGAACAAGTGTGGTCTTCCTGGGGATTCTGATGAATTGGCTAGTTGGTTCCTCTTCTTGTTTTGTTTCGTAAATATGTTGTGTATCTTGTCTCTTTCAGTTGTGTCCTAAACAGGGAGAAAAGAAAAGAGACAAGATGAGAAAAAAAAAGAAGAGCAGAAAAATAGAAAAAAATAGTGAATAATTGTGAATAATGGAGTCAAGAAGAGGATGGAATTAGAGGTTGTGGGTGTGTTTGAATGTGTTTACACTTGTTCCCCATTGCTCCTCTGTTCCTTATGGTTTGTAGCTTCTTATCCAGATATATCCTCCCTTGTCCTTGGACCCATTACAACCATGAAAGACCTTTTGATTTGAACATGCGTATGTGCTTGAGTGTTGATATTAGAGGCTTGCCAAGTCTTTTTGTGATTGCTTTCTTGAGTGCATTGAGTGACATTGATTTACCTTAAACACTTGAGAGAAACACTGATTGTGTGCATCTGTGAGGCTCTGTTGCTTTTGATTCATCTCTTGAACTGATTGAATGTATTCCTTGTACTGAACTGTTTGGATGATTCTTTGAGTATTTGCTTTCATTGACTCTGTGTTGGATTCTGCCTATACCTTTCACCGTCCAGATTTTATGAGAATTGTGCAACTGTGTTTCTGTTTTGGAGTCTTTGTTGTCTGTCTGTCGAGTCTGTATCAGCTCCCTGATGTTTGAGTAGTTCCCTGGTTTTCGTCTTGGTTTTGCCCAGGAGTGCAAAAGACTAAGTGTGGTCTATTTTGATGCATCATTATTTCGTGAATTATATTTAGTTTATTGCACTTAAATAAACCAGGGAATTGTGTTTAATTGTTTGTTATTTCCCCGTTTTCCGAATTCTGCTTAATTTGGTCGGAAATTTGTAATTGTGCTAATTTGGGTTTTCTGAGCTGATTAAGTGCATTTTTGAAGTGCAGGAAAATTTCGGAAATACATTTTGGGACATCAGGAAGAATACCAAATAAATTCAAGACTCTCCACACAGACATTTTAGAATTAATTAAATTGTAATTCAGTAGTTTAGAATTTATGTATCAACTCTTATATTTTGGGTCAATTTTTGGTAAATTAGATTAGACCCAAAATTAGAAGTTAGTGACTTGGAACCCTAGGGTTTTATTGTGTGGACCCTACCCTAAAAAAAGAGGACACACGACCCTTAGAAAAAGAGCCCAGCCGCCACACATTTGGACGTTTTTCATGATGAATGAAGAGCTCTTGTTTCATTGCCTTTTTCATCTTGGTTTGGTGACCTTTTGATGACCTTTTGATTGAAGTTTGGGTTCAGCCGCTGCTGCCACATTCACCCTCATTTTCATTCTTTTTACTTTGTACGCTATTTTGCTGGAAAGAATTGGGTGCTGATTCATTTGAGATTAAGCTGGTGCACACTGTTCGGCGGAGCAGAAAATTATATAACCATGTGGTGATTCATTCGGTCACATCAACTCTAGCAACTGTGAAGCACACAGATCTTTTCATTTTCTGCTGGAGAAACTTTGTACTTGGAGCATTGGGAGACGTGAAGGGAATTTAAGTGGGGCTGGATGTGTGAAGGGAGCCGTCAACCTCACGTTTCGTTTTTTTTCTTTGGAAGTTTTTATTAGTTTTAATCCAATGAAAAAGGATGCACACAGTGATGAATTTTTGCTGGGAGAAATGAGGCATGGGTCTCGCTGATGAAGAGGTGATTAGATGGGATTTGTACATGGAGCACAGGGTGACGTGGAGCTAAGGAGGCAAGGTTGGGTGATTGATGATGAAGAAAAGAGAAGCCCGAGAAGGTGATTTAGAGTGATGAAGTGCAGTACGGTGGCAGGGAGCGGTCATGTCCAGGAAGCATGAAGATTTACTTTCATTTTTCATTTGAGTAAAGCATCATTTTCTTAGAATTAAAGCAAGGATGGAGGGCTATGGTTGAAGCGGTGCATAGGGAAACGTATTGGAAGAGGGAACCGATTCCCATTTTTATTTTCCTTTGAATGAAACACATGCAAGCTCAACATGTCACGGTTTAAGAAGATTTTTTTTTAGAAGCAATTGCAATTTCAATTTCTTCTGGTAGATGCACATGAGTCACGGTTAATGGTAGAGAAAAATTTAATTTCTTTCTTTCCTTTGCCTAAGAATGGTTTACATTATATGTTGAATTGATTTTCTTCTTTTTGGCAGTGAATTGTGTTTGAATATTTATCTGTTGTATTGTTTTCTTTAAAAGTTTTCATGCACTTTAATGCTTTCAATTATATTCGGTCGTGTTTTATTTAATTTCCAGTTTAATTTAATTTTACCGCAACCAAAAAAATCACAAAACCCCTTTTTTTTCTGTGTGTGATCTGAGACTGAACCGCAATATTGGTCCTTGTGAGACGACCTAGGAGTCACTTCCTAGCACTATACTGCATTCTTTTATGCACAACTTTTGTGTGAGGTGCGACCCTCTCATCATTGTCGAAGTGGAGGAAGTGGAGGAAGTGGAGGAAGTGGAGGAAGTTGACGAAGTGGACGAAGTGGAGGAAGCTGACGAAGTGGAGGAGGTGGACCAAGTGGAGGAAATTGACGAAGTGAACGAAGTGAACGAAGTTGATGAAGTTGACGAAGCGGGCGGAGTTGAAGAAGTTGACAAAGTGCACGAAGTTGACGAAGTGAACAGAGTGGAGGAAGTGGACTAAGTGGACGAATTGGACGAAGTGGAGGACGTGGAGGAAGTGGAGGAAGTGGACTAAGTGGACTAAGTTGACGATGTGGTGGAAGTGGAGAAAGTGGACAAAGTGGACAAAGTGGTGCAAGTGGACGAAGTTGACGAATTGACGAAGTGGACGAAGTGGTCAAAGTGGACGAAGTGGACGAAATGGACGAAGTGGACGAAGTGGAGGAAGTGGAGGAAGTGGAGGAAGTGGACGAAGTGGACGAAGTGGGGGAAGTGGAGGAAGTGGAAGAAGTCAACGAAGTGGATGAAGTTGATGAAGTTGACGAGGTGGACGGAGTGGAGGAAGTGGAGGAATTGGACGAAGTGGTCGAAGTGGACGAAGTGGACGAAGTGGACGAAGTGGACGAAGTGGACGAAATGGACGAAGTGGACGAAGAGGACGGAGTGGACGAAGTAGACGAAGTGGAAGAAGTTGACAAAGTGGACGAAGTTGTCTAAGTGGAAGAAGTTGACGAAGTGAACGAAGTGGAGGAAGTTGACGAAGTGGAGGAAGTGGAGGAAGTGGAGGAAGTGAAGGAAGTTGACGAAGTTGATGAAGTTGACGAAGTGGGACGTAGTTGACGAAGTTGCCGAAGTTGACGTAGTGGACGAAGTTGACGAAGTGGACGAAGTGGAAGAAGTTGACGAAGTGGACGAAGTTGACGAAGTTGACGAAGTTGACGAAGTTGACGGAATGGAGGAAGTGGAGGAAGTTGAGGAAGTGGACGAAGTTGATGAAGTGGAGGAAGTGGAGGAAGTGAAGGAAGTTGACGAAGTGGACAAAGTGGACGAAGTTGACGAAGTTGCCGAAGTTGACGAAGTGGAAGAAGTGGACGAAGTGGACGAAGTTGACGAAGTGGAAGAAGTCGACGAAGTGGACGAAGTTGACGAAGTTGACGAATTGGAGGAAGTGGAGGAAGTGGAGGAAGTCGAGGAAGTAGAGGAAGTCGAGGAAGTGGAGTAAGTGGACTAAGTGGACGAAGTTGATGAAGTTGACGAAGTGGTGAAAGTGGAGGAAATGCACTAAGTTGACGAAGTGGAAGATGTTGACAAAGCTGACGAAGTGGAAGAAGTTGAGGAAGTGGACTAAGTGGACGAAGTGGACGAAGTTGACGAAGTGGACGAAGTTGACAAAGTTGACGAAGTGCAGGAAGTGGTGGAAGTGGAGGAAGACGAGGAAGTGGAGGAAAACGACGAAGTTAACGAAGTTGACAAAGTGGACGAAGTTGACGAAGTTTACGAAGTGGACGAAGTCGAGGAAGTGGAGGAAGTGGACGAAGTTGACGAAGTTGACAAATTTGACGAAGTGGACGAAGTGGAGGAAATGGACGAAGTGCAGGAGGAGAAGGAAGTGGACGAAGTTGACGAAGTGGACGAAGTGGACGAAGTGGACGAAGTGGACGAAGCGGACGAAGTTGACGAAGTGGTAGAAGTGAAGGAAGTTGACGAGTTGACGAAATGGAAGAAGTGGACGAAGTTGGTGAAGTGGAGGAAGTGGACAAAGAGGACGAAGTTGGCGAAGTGGTGGAAGTGGACGAAGTGGACTAAGCGGACGAAGTTGACGAAGTTGAAGAAGTGGACGAAGTTGACGAAGTTGACGAACTTGACGAAGTTGACCATGTTGACGAAGTGGAGGAAGTTGACGAAGTGGACTAAGTGGACAAAGTGGACGAAGTTGACGAAGTTGACGAAGTTGATGAAGTTGACGAAGTGGACAAAGTGGAAGAAGTTGACGAAGTGGACGAAGTTGACGAAGTTGACGAAGTGGAGGAAGTGGAGGAAGTGGACTGAGTGGACTAAGTTGACTAAGTGGATGAAGTGGAGGAAGTGGACTGAGTGGAATAAGTGGACGAATTGGACGAAGTGGACGAAGTAGACAAAGTGGAAGAAGTTGACGAAGTGGACGAAGTTGTCTAAGTGGACGAAGTTGACAAAGTGGACGAAGAGGACGAAGTGGAGGAAGTTAACTTAGTGTAGGAATTGGAGGAAGTGGAGGAAGTGGAGGAAGTGGAGGAAGTGAAGGAAGTTGACGAAGTTGAAGAAGTTGACGAAGTCGACGAAGTTGACGAAATGGACGAAGTTGACGAAGTTGACGAAGTGGACGAAGTGGAAGAAGTTGACGAAGTGGACGAAGTAGACGAAGTGGACGAAATGGAGGAAGTGGAGGAAGTTGAGGAAGTGGACGAAGTTGGTGAAGTGGAGGAAGTGGACGAAGTTGACGAAGTGGTGGAAGTGGACGAAGTGGACTAAGTGGACGAAGTTGACGAAGTTGACGAAGTTGACGAAGTGGACGAGGTTGAAGAAGTGGACGAAGTGGAGGAAGTTGACGAAATTGAGGAAGTAGACGAAGTTGGGGAAGTGGAGGAAGTGGAGGAAGCGGACTAAGAGGACGAAGTGGTGGAGGTGGACAAAGTGCACTAAGCGGACCAAGTTGACGAAGTTGAAGAGGTGGACGAAGTTGACCAAGTTGACCAAGTTGACGAAGTGGAGGAAGTGGAGGAAGTGGATGAAGTGGACGAAGTTGACGAAGTGGAGGAAGTCGATGAAGTGACGAAGTTGACAAAGTGCACGAAGTTGACGAAGTGGACGAAGTTTACGAAGGGGACGAAGTCGAGGAAGTGGAGGAAGTGGAGGAAGTGGAGGAAGTGAACGAAGTTGGTGAAGTGGAGGAAGTGGAGGGAGTGGACGAAGTTGACGAAGTGGTGGAAGTGGAGGAAGTGGACTAAGTGGACGAAGTTGACGATGTTGATAAAGTTGACGAAGTGCAGGAAGTGGTGGAAGTGGAGGAAGTGGAGGAAGTCGACGAAGTTAACGAAGTTGACAAAGTGGACGAAGTTGACGAAGTTTACGAAGTGGATGAAGTCGAGGAAGTGGAGGAAGTTGACGAAGTTGACAAATTTGACGAAGTTAACGAAGTGGAGGAAGTGGACGAAGTTGACGAAGTGGATGAAGTGGACGAAGATGACGAAGTTGACGAAGCGGACGAAGTTGACGAAGTGGAGGAAGTGGACAAAGTGGACAAAATGGAGGAAGCGGAGGAAGTGGAGGTAGTGGAGGAAGTGGACTAAGTGGACTAAGTGGACGAATTGGACGAAGTGGACGAAGTGGACAAAGAGGACGAAGAGGACGAAGTGGATGAAGCAGACGAAGTGGAAGAAGTTGAGGAAGTGGACGAAGTTGTCTAAGTGGACGAAGTTGACGAAGTGGACGAAGTGGAGGAAGTTGACGAAGTGGAGGAAGTGGAGGAAGTGGAGGAAGTGAAGGAAGTTGACGAAGTTGACAAAGTGGACGAAGTTGACGAAGTTGCTGAAGTTGACGAAGTGGACGAAGTTGACGAAGTTTACGAAGTGGACGAAGTTGACGAAGTTTACGAAGTGGACGAAGTGGAAGAAGTTGACGAAGTGGACGAAGTTGTTGAAGTTGACGAAGTGGACGAAGTGGAGGAAGTGAACTGAGTGGACTAACTGAACAAAGTGGAGGAAGTGGACTGAGTGGACTAAGTGGACGAATTGGAGGAAGTGGAGGAAGTGGAGGAAGTGAAGGAAGTTGACGAAGTTGACGAAGTTTACGAAGTTGACAAAGTGAACGAAGTTGACGAAGTTGCCGAAGTTGACGAAGTGGACGAAGTTGACGAAGTGGACGAAGTTGACGAAGTCGACGAAGTCGATGAAGTGGACGAAGTCGACGAAGTTGATGAAGTGGACGAAGTTGACGACATGGAGGAAGTGGAGGAAGTTGAGGAAGTGGACGAAGTTGATGAAGTGGAGGAAGTGGAGGAAGTGGAGGAAATGGAGGAAATGGAGGAAGTGGAGGAAATGGAGGAAGTGGAGGAAGTGAAGGAAGTTGACGAAGTTGACGAAGTGGACGAAGTTGACGAAGTGGACGAAGTGGAAGAAGTTGACGAAGTGGACGAAATTGAACAAGTTGACGAAATGGAGGAAGTGGAGGAAGTTCAGGAAGTGGACGAAGTGTATGAAGTGGAGGAAGTGGAGGAAGTGGGGGAAGTGGAGGAAGTGGAGGAAGTGAAGGAAGTTGACGAAGTTGACGAAGTTGACAAAGTGGACGAAGTTGACAAAGTGGACGAAGTTGCCGAAGTTGACAAAGTGGAAGAAGTGGACGAAGTTGACGAAGTGGAGAAAGTTGACGAAATGGACGGAGTTGACGAAATTGACGAAATTGACGAAGATGATAAAGTTGACGAAGTGGAGGAACTGGAGGAAATGGAGGAAGTGGAGGAAGTTGATGAAGTTGACGAAGTTGACGAAGTTCACAAAGTGGACGAAGTTTACGAAGTGGACGAAGTTTACGAAGTGGACGAAGTTGACGATGTGGAGGAAGTGGAGGAAGTGGACGAAGTTGACGAAGTTGACGAAGTGGAGGAAATGGGCGAAGTGGAGGAAGTGGAGGAAGTGGACGAAGTGGAGGGAGTGGAGGAAGTGGACTAAGAGGACGAAGTTGACGAAGTGGTGGAAGTGGACGAAGTGCACTAATCGGACGAAGTTGACGAAGTTGAAGAAGTGGACGAAGGTGACGAAGTTGAACACGTTGACGAAATGGAGGAAGGGGAGAAAGTGGAGGAAGTGGAGGAAGTGGAGGAAGTGGACGAAGTGGACGAAGTTGACCAAGTTGACGAAGTTGACGAAGTGGACGAAGTGGAAGAAGTTGACGAAGTGGACGAAGTTGACGAAGTGGACGAAGTTGAGCAAGTTGACGAAGTGGAGGAAGTGGAGGAAGTCGAGGAAGTGGAGGAAGTCGACGAAGTGACGAAGTTGACAAAGTGGACGAAGTTGACGAAGTTGACGAAGTTGACGAAGTTGACGAAGTTGACGAAGTTTAAAAAGTGCACGAAGTCGAGGAAGTGGAGGAAGTAGACGAAGTGGACGAAGTTGGCGAAGTGGAGGAAGTGGAGGGAGTGGACTAAGTGGACGAAGTTGACGACGTTGACGAAGTGGTGGAAGTGGAGGAAGTGGAGGAAGTGGAGGAAGTGGACGAAATGGAGAAAGTAGAGGAAGTGGAGGAAGTGGACTAAGTAGACTAAGTGGACGAATTGGACGAAGTGGACGAAGTGGACGAAGAGGACGAAGTGGACGAAGTGGACGAAGTAGACGAAGTGGAAGAAGTGGACGAAGTTGTCTAAGTGGACGAAGTTGACGAAGTGGACGAAGTGGACGAAGTGGACGAAGTGGAGGAAGTTGACGAAGTGGACGAAGTTGATGAAGTGGAGGAAGTGGAGGAAGTGGAGGAAATGGAGGAAATGGAGCAAGTGGAGGAAGTGGAGGAAGTGGACGAAGTTGACGAAGTGGTGGAGGATGACGAAGTCGTCTAAGTGGCCGAAGTTGACGAAGTGGTGGAAGTGGACGAACTGGACAAAGTGGACGAAGTTGACGGAGTTGACGAAGTTGGCGAAGTGGACGAAGTGAAAGAAGTGGACGAAGTTGACGAAGTTGACAAAGTTGATGAAGTTGACCAAGTTGACGAAGTGGAAGAAGTTGACGAAGTGGACGAAGTTGACGAAATTGACGAAGTTGACGAAGTTGACGAAGTTTACGAAGTTGACGAAGTTTACGAAGTGGACGAAGTCGGGGAAGTGGAGGAAGTGGACGGAAAAAGGGGAAGTGGAGGAAGTGGACGAAGTTGACGAAGTTGACAAATTGGACGAAGTTGACGAAGTGGTGGAAGTGGACTAAGAGGACGAAGTTGACAAAGTTGACGAAGCTGACGAAGTGGACCAAGTGGACAAAGTTTACGAAGTTGATAAAGTTGACGAAGTTCACGAAGTTTACAAAGTGAACGAAGTCGAGGAAGTGGAGGAAGTGGACGAATTGGACGAAGTAGACGAAGTGGACGAAGTAGACGAAGTTGACGAAGAGGACGAAGTAGACAAAGTGGAAGAAGTTGACGAAGTGGACGAAGTTGTCTAAGTGGAGGCAGTTGAAGAAGTGGACGAAGTGGAGGAAGTAGAGGAAGTTGACGAAGTGGAGAAAGTGGAGGAAGTGGAGGAATTGAAGGAAGTTGACGAAGTTGACAAAGTGGACGAAGTTGACAAAGTGGACGAAGTGGAAGAAGTTTAGGAAGTGGACGAAATTGACGAAATGTGGGAAGTGGAGGAAGTTGTGGAACTGGACGAAGTGGGTGAAGTGGAGGAAGTAGAGGAAGTAGAGGAAATGGAGGAAGTGGAGGAAGTGGACTAAGTGGACGCAGTTGACGAAGTGGACGAAGTGGACGAAGTGGAAGAAGTGGACGAAGTTGACGAAGTGGACGAAGTTGACGAAGTTGACCAAGTTGACGAAGTTGACCAAGTTGACCAAGCTGACGAAGTGGAAGAAGTTGACGAAGTGGACGAAGTTGACGGAATTGACGAAATTGACGAAGTTGACAAAGTTGACGAAGTGGAGGAAGTAGAGGAAGTGGAGGAAATCGACGAAGTTGACAACGTGGACGAAGTTAACGAAGTTGACAAAGTGGACGAAGTTGACGAAGTTGACGAAGTTGACGAAGTTGACGAAGTGTACGAAGTGGAGGAAGTCGAGGAAGTGGAGCAAGTGGACGAACTTGACAAATTGGACGAAGCTGACGAAGTGGACGAAGTGGAGGAAATGGGCGAAGTGGAGGAAGTGGAGGAAGTTGACGAAGTGGTGGAAGTGGACGAAGTTGACGAAGTGGAAGAAGTGGTCGAAGTGGACGAAGTGGACGAAGTTGACGAATTGGACGAAGTTGACGAAGTGGACGGAGTTGACGAAGTGGACGAAGCGGACGAAGTTGACGAAGTGGAGGAAGTGGAGAAAGTGGACGAAGTGGACGAAGTTGACGAAGTGGAGGAAGTGGAGGAAGTGGACTAAGTGGACGAACTGGACGACGTGGACGAACTGGACGAAGAGGACGAAGTTGACGAAGTGGACGAAGTAGACGAAGTGGAAGAAGTTGACGAAGTGGACGAAGTTGTCTAAGTGGACGACGTTGACGAAGTGGACGAAGTGGAGGAAGTGGAGGAAGTTGACGAAGTGGAGGAAGTGGAGGAAGCTGACGAAGTGGATGAATTTGACGAAATGGAGGAAGTGGAGGAAGTGGAGGAAGTGGAGGAAGTAGAGAAGTGGACGAAGTTGACGAAGTGGTGGAAGTTGACGAAGTGGACGAAGTTAACGAAGTGGTGGAAGTGGACGAAGTTGACGAAGTTGACAAATTTGACGAAATTGACAAAGTTGACGAAGAGGAGGAAGTCGACCAAGTTGACGAAGCTGACAAAGTTGACGAAGTGGAGGAGGTGGAGGAAGTGAACGAAGTGGACTAAGTGGACGAAGTAGATGAAGTGGAAGAAGTTGACGAAGTGGACGAAGTTGACGAAGTGGAGGAGGTGGACGAAGTGGACTAAGTGGACTAAGTGGACGAATTGGACGAAGTGAACGAAGTGGACGAAGAGGACGAAGTGGACGAAGTGGACGAAGTAGATGAAGTGGAAGAAGTTGACGAAGTGGACGAAGTTGTCTAAGTGGACAAAGTTGACGAAGTGGAGGAAGTTGATGAAGTGGAGGAAGTGGAAAACGTGGAGGAAGTGAAGGAAGTTGACGAAGTTGTTGAAGTTGACGAAGTTGCCGAAGTTGACGAAGTGGACGAAGTTGACTTAATGGACTAAGTTGACGAAGTGGACGAAGCTGACTAAGTGGACGAAGTTGACGAAATGGAGGAAGTGGATGAAGTTGAGGAAGTGGACGAAGTTGGTGAAGTGGAGGAAGTGGAGGAAGTGGAGGAAGTGGAGGAAACGGAGGAAGTGGACGAAGTGGACGAAGTTGACGAAGTGGTGGAAGTGGACGAAGTGGACTTAGCGGACGAAGTTGACGAAGTGGTGGAAGTGGACGAAGTGGACGAAGTTGACGAAGTTTACGAAGTGGACGAAGTGGAGGAAGTGGAGGAAGTGGAGGAAGTGGAGGAAATGGAGGAAGTGGAGCAAGTGGAGGAAGTCGACGAAGTTGACAAAGTGGACGAAGTTGACGAAGTTGACGAAGTTTAGGAAGTGGACGAAGTCGAGGAAGTGGACGAAGTGGACGAGGTTGACAAATTAGACGAAGTGGACGAAGTGGAGGAAATAGGCGAAGTGGACGAAGTTGACGAAGTGGTGGAAGTGGACGAAGTTGACGAGGTGGAAGAAGTGGACGAAGTTGACGAAATTGACGAAGTTTACGAAGTGGACGAAGTCGAGGATGTGAGGAAGTGGAGGAAGTGGACGAAGTGACAAATTGGACGAAGTTCACGAGGGACAAAGTGGAGGAAATAGGCGAAGTGGAAGAAGTGGACGAAGGGACGAAGTGGTGGAAGTGGACGAAAGTGGACGAAGTGAAGAAGTGGCGAAGCCTCTTGACGTAGTTGACGAAGTGGAGAAGTGGAGGAAAGGGAGGAAGTGGAGGAAGTGGAGGAAGTAGAGGAAGGGCCTAAGGGACCAAGTTGATGAAGTGCGAAGTGGTGGAAGTGGAGGAAGTGGACTAAGTGGACAAAGTTGACGAAGCTGACGAAGTTGACAAAGTGGTAGAAGTTGACGAAGTGGACGAAGTTGATGACGTGGACGAAGTTGACGAAGTTGAGCAAGTTGACGAGGTGGAGGAAGTAGAGGAAGTGGAGGAGGCGAGGAAGGGGAGGAAGTTGACAAGAGGACAAAGTTGACGAAGTGACGAAGTTGACGAAGTTGGCGAAGTGGACGAAGTTGACGAAGTGACAACGTGGACGAAAGTTGACCGAAGTGGAGGAAGTGGAGGAAGTGGAGGAAGTGAAGAAAGTGAGGAAGTGGAGAAATAGACGAAGTGGACGAAGTTGGTGAAGTGGACAAAGTGAAGGAAGTGGAGGAAGTGGACTAACCGGACGAAACTTGACGAAGTGGTGGAAGTGGAGGAAGTGGAAGAAGTTGACGAAGTTGGTGAAGTGGAGGAAGTGGAGGAAGCTGACAAATGGACGAAGTGACGAAGTTGATGACGTTGACGAAGTTGACGACGGGGACGAAGTTGACGAGTGGACGAAGTTGACGAAGTTGACGAAATGGACGAAGTGGAAGAAATGAACGAAGTGGAGGAAGTGGAGGAAGTTGACGAAGTGACGAAGTTGATGAAGTGGAGGAAGTGGAGGAATGGAGGAAATGGAGGAAATGGAGCAAGTGGAGGAAGTGGAGGAAGTGGACGAAGTTGACGAAGTGGTGGAGGATGACGAAGTCGTCTAAGTGGCCGAGTACGAAGTGGTGGAAGTGGACGAATGGACAAAGGGACGAAGTTGACGGAGTTGACGAAGTTGGCGAAGTGGACGAAGTGGAAGAAGTGGACGAAGTTGACGAAGTTGACAAGTTGATGAAGTTGACCAAGTTGACGAAGTGGAAGAAGTTGATGAAGTGGACGAAGTGGACGAAGTGGACGAAGTTGACGAAATTGACGAAGTTGACGAAGTGGAGAAGTGGAGGAAATGGAGGAAGTGGAGGAAGTGAAGGAAGTCAACGAAGTTGACAAAGTGGACGAAGTTGACGAAGTTTACGAAGTGGATGAAGTCGGGGAAGTGGAGGAAGTGGACGAAGTTGACGAAGTTGACAAGTGGACGAAGTGGTGGAAGTGGAGGAAGTGGACTAGGAGGACGAAGTTGACAAAGTTGACGAAGCTGACGAAGGACCAAGTGGGACAAAGTTGACGAAGTTGATAAAGTTGACGAAGTTGACGAAGTTTACAAAAGTGGACGAGTCGAGGAAGGGACGAATTGGATGAAGTAGACGAAGTTGACGAAGAGGACGAAGTGGACGAAGTAGACAAAGTGGAAGAAGTTGACGAAGTGGACGAAGTTGTCTAAGTGGAGGCAGTTGAAGAAGTGGACGAAGTGGAGGAAGTTGAGGAAGTTGACGAAGTGGAGGAAGTGGAGGAAGTGGAGGAAATGAAGGAAGTTGACGAAGTTGACAAAGTGGACGAAGTGGAAGAAGTTTACGAAGTGGACGAAATTGACGAAATGTGGGAAGTGGAGCAAGTTGAGGAACTGGACGAAGTGAGTGAAGTGGAGGGAAGTAGAGGAAGTAGAGGAAATGGAGGAAGTGGACTAAGTGGGCGCAGTTGACGAAGTGGTGGAAGTGGACTAAGTGGACGAAGTTGACGAAGTGGACGAAGTGGAAGAAGTGGACGAAGTTGACGAAGTGGACGAAGTTGACGAAGTTGACCAAGTTGACGAAGTTGACCAAGTTGACCAAGTTGACGAAGTGGAAGAAGTTGACGAAATGGACGAAGTTGACGAATTGACGAAATTGACGAAGTTGACAAAGTTGACGAAGTGGAGGAAGTAGAGGAAATGAGAAAGTGGAGGAAGAGGCGGAAATCGACGAAGTTGACAACGTGGACGAAGTTAACGAAGTTGACAAAGTGGACGAAGTTGACGAAGTTGACGAAGTGTACGAAGTGGAGGAAGTCGAGGAAGTGGAGCAAGTGGACGAACTTGACAAATTGGACGAAGCTGACGAAATGGACGAAGTGGAGGAAATGGGCGAAGTGGAGGGAGTGGACGAATTTGACGAAGTGGTGGAAGTGGACGAAGTTGAAGAAGTGGAAGAAGTGGTCGAAGTGGACGAAGTGGACGAAGCGGACGAAGTTGACGAAGTGGAGGAAGTGGAGAAAGTGGACGAAGTGGACGAAGTTGACGAAGTGGAGGAAGTGGAGGAAGTGGACTAAGTGGACGAACTGGACGACGTGGACGAAGTGGACGAAGAAGACGAAGTTGACGAAGTGGACGAAGTAGACGAAGTGGAAGAAGTTGACGAAGTGGACGAAGTTGTCTAAGTGGACGACATTGACGAAGTGGACGAAGTGGAGGAAGTGGAGGAAGTTGACGAAGTGGAGGAAGTGGAGGAAGTTGACGAAGTGGACGAATTTGACGAAATGGAGGAAGTGGAGGAAGTTGAGGAAGTGGACGAAGTTGGTGAAGTGGAGGAAGTGGAGGAAGTGGAGGAAATGGAGGAAGTGGAGGAAGTGGACGAAGTGGACGAAGTTGACGAAGTGGTGAAAGTTGACGAAGTGGACGAAGTTAACGAAGTGGTGGAAGTGGACGAAGTGGACGAACTTGACAAATTTGACGAAATTGACAAAGTTGACGAAGTGGAGGAAGTGGAGGAAATGGACGAAGTGGAGGAAGTCGACCAAGTTGACGAAGCTGACAAAGTGGACGAAGTTGACGAAGTGGAGGAGGTGGAGGAAGTGAATGAAGTGGACGAAGTTGACGAAGTGGAGGAGGTGGAGGAAGTGGAGGAAGTGGACTAAGTGGACAAAGTTGACGAAGTGGACGAAGTGGAGGAAGTTGACGAAGTGGAGGAAGTGGAGGACGTGGAGGAAGTGAAGGAAGTTGACGAAGTTGGAGAAGTTGACAAAGTGGACGAAGTTGATGAAGTTGACGAAGTTGCCGAAGTTGACGAAGTGGACGAAGTTGACTTAATGGACGAAGTTGACGAAGTGGACGAAGCTGACGAAGTGGACGAAGTTGACGAAGTTGACGAAATGGAGGAAGTGGAGGAAGTTGAGGAAGTGGACGAAGTTGGTGAAGTGGAGGAAGTGGAGGAAGTGGAGGAAGTGGAGGAAACGGAGGAAGTGGACGAAGTGGACGAAGTTGACGAAGTGGTGGAAGTGGACGAAGTGGACTACGCGGATGAAGTTGACGAAGTGGTGGAAGTGGACGAAGTTGACGAAGTGGACGAAGTGGAAGACGTGGACGAAGTGGACGAAGTTGACGAAGTGGTGGAAGTGGACGAAGTGGACGAAGTTGAAGGAGAGGACGAAGTTGACGTAGTTGACGAAGTTGGAGGAAATGGAGGAAGTGGAGCAAGTGGAGGAAGTCGACGAAGTTGACAAAGTGGACGAAGTGGACGAAGTTGACAAATTAGACGAAGTAGACAAAGTGGAGGAAATAGGCGAAGTGGACGAAGTGGACGAAGTTGACGAAGTGGTGGAAGTGGACGAAGTTGACGAAGTGGAAGAAGTGGACGAAGTGGACGAAGTGGACGAAGTTGACGAAGTTTACGAAGTGGACGAAGTCGAGGATGTGGAGGAAGTGGAGGAAGGGGACGAAGTCGACGAAGTTGACAAATTGGACGAAGTTCACGAAGTGGACAAAGTGGAGGAAATAGGCGAAGTAGAAGAAGTGGACGAAGTGGACGAAGTTGACGTAGTTGACGAAGTGGAGGAAGTGGAGGAAAGGGAGGAAGTGGAGGAAGTGGAGGAAGTAGAGGAAGTGGACTAAGTGGACCAAGTTGATGAAGTTGACGAAGTGGTGGAAGTGGAGGAAGTGGACTAATTGGACAAAGTTGACGAAGCTGACGAAGTTGACAAAGTGGTAGAAGTTGACGAAGTGGACGAAGTTGATGACGTGGACGAAGTTGACGAAGTTGACAAATTGGACGAAGTTGACGAAGTGGAGGAAATGGGCGAAGTGGAGGAAGTGGACGAAGTTGACGAAGTGGTGGAAGTGGACGAAGTTGACGAAGTGGAAGAAGTGGACGAAGTTGACGAAGTTGACGAAGTTGACGAAGTTGACGAAGTTTACCAAGTGGACGAAGGTGAGGATGTGGAGGAAGTGGAGGAAGTGGACGAAGTGGTGGAAGTGGACGAAGTGGACGAAGTTGAAGAAGTGGACGAAGTTGACGAAGTTGACGTAGTTGACGAAGTGGAGGAAGTGGAGGAAGGGGAGGAAGTGGAGGAAGTGGATTAAGTGGACCAAGTTGATGAAGTTGACGAAGTGGTGGAAGTGGACTAAGTGGACGAAGTTGACGAAGTTGAGCAAGTTGACGAGGGGGAGGAAGTAGAGGAAGTGGAGGAGGTCGAGGAAGTGGAGGAAGTTGACGAAGAGGACAAAGTTGACGAAGTGGACGAAGTTGACGAAGTTGACGAAGTGGACGAAGTTGACGAAGTTGGCGAAGTGGACGAAGTTGACGAAGTGGACGACGTAGACAAAGTTAACGAAGTGGACGAAGAGGAGGAAGTGGAGGAAGTGAAGAAAGTGAAGGAAGTGGAGGAAATAGACGAAGTGGACGAAGTTGGTGAAGTGGACGAAGTGAAGGAAGTGGAGGAAGTGGACTAAGTGGACGAACTTGACGAAGTGGTGGAAGTGGAGGAAGTGGACTAAGTGGACGAAGTTGACGAAGTTGACGAAGTTGACAAAGTTGGTGAAGTGGAGGAAGTGGAGGACGGTGACAATTGGACGAAGTTGAGGAAGTTGATGACGTTTTCGAAGTTGATGACGTTGACGAAGTTGACGAAGTGGACGAAGTTGAAGAAGTTGACGAAGTTGACGAAATTTACGAAGTGGAAGAAGTTGACGAAATGGACGAAGTTGACGAAGTGAACGAAGTGGAGGAAGTGGAGGAAGTTGACGAAGTTGACGAAATGGAGGAAGTGGATGAAGTGCACGAAGTTGGTGAAGTGGAGGAAGTGGAGGAAGTGGACTAAGTGGACGCAGTTGACGAAGTGGTGGAAATGGACGAAGTGGACTAAGCGGATGATGACCGTTGAAAAACCGTTATTTTTATGCTTAAATTTGATACCAAAAGCAACCTTTAAGACTTAGAAACTAGCTTGAACTCATATTTTTGCTTTAGTTTTGAGAATAAGAGAGTTGAAAGTGAATTTAATGGTTTTGTGCAAGATTCCCTTGATTTTGTAGGCTAATTGAATGATTTGAAAGAAGAATTGAAATACCGAATGATTGGAGTGCTGAAAAGTCAACCAGAAACCAGAAAACTCAACCAGTCAACCAGACAAGTCAACCAGTCAACCAGAATGCTGAAAAACCCACCAGAACGCAGAAAAAGTCTGACCGAGTGGCGCTGAGCGGAAAAATACCGCTGAGCGGCCCTTTTCGGGTGCCGAAATCACCGCTGAGGGGCAAAACAGCAGCTGGGGGGCAAAATGGATCATGCGCTAGTACCGCTCAACGGTAAAATACCGCTGAGCGCCATTCTAAGTGGGCTTGGACCGGTTTTCTTTTGTTTTTATGGGCTTGGACTTGTTTTATGTTATTTTTATGCCCTATTTAAGGACTTGCACGTCCTAAGGTTTGTGTCTTTGGCTGGAACGAAGCAAACACTCTCTTCCACCCCTTTGAAGGAGGATCTTAGATGCTAAGGCTTCCTCTTCACCTTTTTAGGGTTTTATCTTTCATTCTTTCATTGTAATTCATCTAGGTTCACCATGAATATGGTGAACTAAACTCTGTATGTTTGTTGGGGAATCAATGTAATCTTTTGAAGCTCTCATATATGGAATCGTTTTTACATCTTTTAATTAAGACTTATGCTTTCTTTCATCATTAGTTAGGGTTTTTCCTCTTTGCTTAATGCTTGCATTGTTTAACTCATTCGATGCATGATTATTGGTTTTGTCGATACGGGCGCGTACGGGGAAGTCTAGATCCGGGGAATTTCTCCCAATATTATATTGGTTGTCGTTAAGCTCCTGTACTTATGAGCTGATCATTAGGAATGCTAGGAATTGTATGAACTCGTGATTAGGGAGAAGCCTTCTTGAAAGGTACTTTAGAGAGTGACATTAACAATGATGATTTGAATGTTGAATTCCTAAAATATATAAGAGTGGATAAGATGAAATTGACCCCCAACAACATATTCATACATATATTTCATTGAAAGTGTTTATCTTTTGCTCTTGCCATTGATCAAAACTTCATGCATACATATTTAATTTTCGTCTTTTGCATATAAAATCCAAATATTTCGTCTTTAAGTCTTAGCTAATCAAGAAACCACACAAGTAAACTAGGCCGTGAGTCCTTTGGGAAGAACGATACTTGGTCTTACCAAGTTTATTACTTGAACGATTCGGTCATACTTGCCGATTGAAAAACAAGTTTGTGACATCATATTTTGGTGTTCATAAATTTGTCCATCAAGTTTTTGGCGCCGTTGCCG
This sequence comes from Vigna umbellata, assembly GCF_029865625.1. NCBI lineage: Eukaryota > Viridiplantae > Streptophyta > Magnoliopsida > Fabales > Fabaceae > Vigna > Vigna umbellata. Next base: position 7,346,941 of record NC_142174.1, on the reverse strand, counting down.
GGGACTCTGGTTTAACTGGTTAATTTGTGTGATTATTGATTATCTTTGACTTTAATTTTGAATTTCTGTTTTTATTTTTTGGTTATTATTTTATTTTATTTTATTTATTTTATTTTCTGTTTTTATTTTATTTTATTTTATTTTTCTGTTTTTATTTTTCTGTTTTTATTTCCTATCTTCTTATCTTTTCAATTATATCCTTTGATTTTTTTTCTCTATCTTTTTGTGCTAACAATTGTTTTTAGGGTTTTGTGCCTAATGTCTGCAGAATGCAATTTGGTCAAGAATTTAACTATATGGGCACTCAATTCTACCAAAGTAATCTCAACCACTGGTGGGAACATGACTCAAGCATGGATCAAAGCCAATTTTGGCAAGCTGCCGGACAATTTGAGAACCAACCACAACAACAATGGCAGCAACAAAGCTTTAAAATCAACAAAGGGAAGCAAGAGATCTCTCATTTAGACAAGGCATGGAAGAATCACTGGGGCATGCATGGGACAGGTACAAAAGCCTATTAAGAAAGACTCCCACATGGATTCAACGAAGGAGAAGTAGTCCTAATCTTCCTTGGAGGTCTTGGTTCACAAACCATGATGATGCTTGACGCCTCAGCTGGAGGCAATATCAAATGGAAGACTCCAGAGGAAGCCACAGAAATAATTGAAAACATGACTACTAATAAGTGGAACAGTGAAAGAGGAGCTCCTATTCAACAAAAAGGAGTTCTACAGTTGCAATCCAATGATGCCTTGATAGCTCAGAACAAGTTAATAACTCAACAATTGGAGAATCTCTCAAAGATACTTGAACAATTGCCACAAGAGTTAAAGACTGTTGCACAGGTACAATCCCAGTTATGCGAATTGTGTGGAGGTGACCATATCAATGGTCAATGTGCCTTTCCAGTTGAAGCCGTAGAGGATGTAAACTACATGACCAATCAGTACCGTCAAGGGAGCTACAATCAAGGGTGGAAACCACACCCAAGTATTGGTCAGGAACAAAGTGGGCAAGCTGGACAAACTGGGCAATTTAACAAGCAACACAACAAACCTTTCTATCAGGAAGTTTGGATGACACCCTTCAACAATTTTTGAAAAATTCTGACGCTACTCAGAAAAGCATTGAAGAATCATGTAAAAGGATGGAGATGCAGCTTCATTCCATTAGTCAGAGATTGAATGATGAGGTTAATACTGAAGTTAACCCTAAGGAGGAAGGGCAAGCCATTATCACTGAAAGTGACAAGATTCTTGATGAGAAAAAAATAGGGGGCGATGAGGAAAAGATAGAGAAAAGAAAAAGAAGAATTGAGTGAGAGAAATAAAGATGAAGAAAAAGAGAAAGAAGTGGTTGAGAGAGAAGAGAGAAAGAAAATTTGTGTGAAAATAAAGAAGTTGAAAAGAAAAAGAAAAGGGAAGAAAAAAATAAAAGAAAAGAAAAAGAGAAAATTTAGGGAGAGAAAAAGGAAGAAAAAGAAGATGAGAGGAAAGAAGAAGAAATCATATGAAAAATCACATCCTCATCTAAAGAAGAATCATAGGAAGGAAAAGAAATTCAAGTGCTTTATGGAAATCTTCAAGAAATTGGAGATTAAAGTTCCTATGATTGAGACACTGCAACAGGTTCCTGGTTTGATCAAATTTCTAAAGAAGTTCAGTAGAAAGAAGAAGAAAAAGAAGAAGGAACATGAGCTTTATTGGGTCAAGCTAGTGACGTTAAAAGAGCGCTTGCTGGGAGGCAACCCAGTGATTTAAGAACTTTTAATTTTTGGTTTGGTGATGTAATTTTGAACTTTTGGGTATTTTTGTTTTTGTTATAAGTTTGTTACAGGGTTTACATCTACTGATGGATGTTAGGCGGAAGAGTATCTACTGAAGGATACTATGTTTGTATACACCTACTGATGGGTGTTGGTAAGAAAGATTTGCATCTACTGAAGGGTGCTGGAGGATTTTGGGTCAGGCTCGTGACGTTAAACAAGCGCTACCTGGGAGGCAACCCAGTTGATTGATTTTATCTGTATTGTTTGTTTTGATTCTGCTTTAGTTGCATGATAGGGATTGAATTTGAGTGATTTGAGAAATTAATTGCAGGGAGCAAGTGAGAGGCATGAGTAGAAGGCACCTAGGGTAAGCTAGGAAGAAGAAAAGCACAACACGAAAGTGCTGCTGAGCGGTGGTATCGTAAAAGGGGCTTAGATTGCCCCTTAGCGGAACCCGAGCCCATTAGGGTATTTTTATACCCTAAGTCACGCTTTGGCCTCTATTTCCATCTTCTCTACACACACACTCCTAAACACTTTTTCAAAGGTTCTCTACATTTTTCCTTTCATTCCTCTTTAGAAAATCTCCCTTCCACTCACTTTCTCACTAGTTTTCCATCTAAGTTTGGGGTTGGGAGAGAGCATCATTGATGGGGCTGAGTTTTTCAAAGCACTAGAGTAGGATTTGTTTTATCAATCACTTATGTTTTTAGAATAGGATTTGATGTACTCAATTGGAAATTTTGTTTGTTATGATGGTTTGCTTATGATTGTTGTTTGATAAGTAATGCCTGATGATGCTTTGATATTGATTGATGTTGAGAATGTGCACATTATATGCTTATACAGGTGGTTCACAAGCATTGTGAACAAATGCAAGATGTTATGATTGTGATTATGATTCTAAGCAGGATGTTATATGTGGAATGTGAATGAGCTTATATGTGAGGTTTTGAGCTCCAGAGTTGTTATTGTTGAATACTATTACTGTGAAAGCATGAATGACTTTGCCCAGGTTTTCTATGATTGAATTACTTGCTTGTTTGCATCATATGATCAAGGCCATTTGTTGATAACCCTTCTATTAGCCAAATTCATAAATTGAGCCCACTAAAAGAGAACACTATGTGTTATATCCTTTGAACCTCTAGCCTTGAACATGATTTGAAAACCCTTGTTGAAAAGCTTTACCTTGAGTTAAGTAGAAAATATTTTGTGGTATTGACAAATGTTCAAGTTTGGGGTTGTTGGAAAATAGAAAGGGAAATTGAAAGCATTGAGCTAAGAGCTAAGAATTAAGTATGTGAAAAGAAAAAGAAAAAGAGAAAGAAAAGAAAAGAAAAAGCAAAGCTCAATGCAAAAGAAAGTTGGGAATAAATAAGAATGATTGTGTTTATATGTTTCTCTTAACTCAAGGGTTTTGTGATCTAGAAAAACCAATTTTCTTGTTAGCCCAGCCACGTTATAAGCCATAGAAAAGTCCTTGTGATGATGCTTGCTAGTAAGTGTTTTTGATTGTGGTTAAATGAAAGGCAAAGTTGATTCATGTGACATTGTAATAGTAGAGTGAATGAGTGAATATCTCCTATACACTTATGTGTTTGAGTGAAACACTTTATCTAGTGAGGATAGATTCCATGAACACATAAAAACATCTTTGCTTAGTTAATTGATCATTCATAAAATAGCATTTGTTGGATAGTATGTGTTTGAGTGATCACTAAAAGCATGTGCACATCTTGATTGAAGTCTTGATGATGAGCTAAATTGAGTATTTACTTGTCTTGAAAGAAGGATTTTTGAATGTGGTGAACCATTATATGGATTGATGGAAGATTGAGTTACATCTTGTTTGCTTGAGGACAAGCAAAGTTTTAAGTTTGGGGTTGTGATAACGGTTGAAAAACCGTTATTTTTATGCTTAAATTTGATACCAAAAGCAACCTTTAAGACTTAGAAACTAGCTTGAACTCATATTTTTGCTTTAGTTTTGAGAATAAGAGAGTTGAAAGTGAATTTAATGGTTTTGTGCAAGATTCCCTTGATTTTGTAGGCTAATTGAATGATTTGAAAGAAGAATTGAAATACCGAATGATTGGAGTGCTGAAAAGTCAACCAGAAACCAGAAAAGTCAACCAGTCAACCAGAAAAGTCAACCAGTCAACCAGAAAAGTCAACCAGTCAACCAGAAAAGTCAACCAGTCAACCAGAATGCTGAAAAACCACCAGAACGCAGAAAAAGTCTGACCGAGTGGCGCTGAGCGGAAAAATATCGCTGAGCGGCACTTTTCGGGTGCCGAAATCACCGCTGAGGGGCAAAACAGCAGCTGGGGGGCAAAATGGATCATGCGCTAGTACCGCTCAGCGGTAAAATACCGCTGAGCGCCATTCTAAGTGGGCTTGGACCGGTTTTCTTTTGTTTTTATGGGCTTGGACTTGTTTTATGTTATTTTTATGCCCTATTTAAGGACTTGCACGTCCTAGGGTTTGTATCTTTGGCTGGAACGAAGCAAACACTCTCTCTTCCACCCCTTTGAAGGGTTGCCTGTCCCCTTTTGTTTTATTTTTTACGAGGAGGATCTTTGGATGCTGAGGCTTCTCTTCACCTTTTTAGGGTTTTATCTTTCATTCTTTCATTGTAATTCATCTAGGTTCACCATGAATATGGTGAACTAAACTCTGTATGTTTATTGGGGAATCAATGTAATCTTTTGAAGCTCTCATATATGGAATCTGTTTTTACATCTTTTAATTAAGACTTATGCTTTCTTTCATCATTAGTTAGGGTTTTTCCTCTTTGCTTAATGCTTGCATTGTTTAACTCATTCGATGCATGATTATTGGTTTTGTCGATACGGGCGCGTACGGGGAAGTCTAGATCCGGGGAATTTCTCCCAATATTATATTGGTTGTCGTTAAGCTCCTGTACTTATGAACTGATCATTAGGAATGCTAGGAATTGTATGAACTCGTGATTAGGGAGAAGCCTTCTTGAAAGGTACTTTAGAGAGTGGCATTAACAATGATGATTTGAATGTTGAATTCCTAAAATATATGAGAGTGGATAAGATGAAATTGACCCCCAACAACATATTCATACATATATTTCATTGAAAGTGTTTATCTTTTGCTCTTGCCATTGATCAAAACTTCATGCATACATATTTAATTTTCGTCTTTTGCATATAAAGTCCAAATATTTCGTCTTTAAGTCTTAGCTAATCAATAAACCACACAACTAAACTAGGCCGTGAGTCCTTTGGGAAGAACGATACTTGGTCTTACCAAGTTTATTACTTGAACGATTCGGTCATACTTGCCGATTGAAAAAACAAGTTTGTGACATCATATTTTGGTGTTCATAAATTTGTCCATCAAGTTTTTGGCGCCGTTGCCGGGGATTTGTGGTTTAACTGGTTAATTTGTGTGATTATTGATTATCTTTGACTTTAATTTTGAATTTCTGTTTTTATTTTCTGTTTTATTTTTTCGGTTTTTATTTTATTTTATTTTATTTTCTGTTTTCTGTTTTTATCTTCTCCTATATCTTTTTGTGCTAACCAAAAATTCTAGGGTTTTGTGTTCTTGTGTATGCAGGAGGCAATTCAAACTAGGAGCAAGAAAACAACAAAACCTCTTCTTGAAGGTCTAGACGAGAGTAGACGGAGGAGAAGAATCCGAACATCTAGAGAACTTTTCCCTCCTCCGGAAACTCTGTTGCAACCATCACCACAAGGTTCCGTTCATAGCACAGAAAATATGGAGAACAATAATATCAGAAGAACTCTTGCTGACTACACCAATATAGTTGGACCTCAGCACTTTAACAGTATAGCTAGACCTAGAGTCAATGCAGCTAACATGGAGGTCAAACCAGCACTGATCCAATTGGTAACAAGCAACCAATTCAATGGGTTATCTCATGAAAGCCCATATGAGCACCTCACTACCTTCAATGAGATTTGCAACACAGTAAAAATTAATGGGGTGCCAGATGAAGCGATCAAACTTAGTTTGTTTCCTTTCTCATTGGGAGGCAATGCTAAACTTTGGTTAAATTCTTTCCCAGAAGGAAGTTTCACAGATTGGGAAGTAGCGGTAACAAAGTTTTTAAACAAGTACTTTCCACAATCAAAGGTGACAAAAGGCAATCAAAGTTGAGGAAGTGGATGAAGTTGACTAACCGGATGAATTGGATGAAGTGGACGAAGAGGACGAAGTGGAAGAAGTTGACGAAGTGGACGAAGTTGGATGAAGTTGACAAAGTTGACGAAGCGGACGAAGTGGAAGAAGTTGACGAAGTGGAGGAAGTTGACGAAATGGAGGAAGTGGACGAAGTGGAGGAAGTTGACGAAGTTGACGAAATGAAGGAAGTGGAGGAAGTGGACGAAGTTGGTGAAGTGGAGGAAATGGAGAGAGTAGACGAAGTGGACAAAGTGGACGAAGTGCACGAAGTGGACGAAGTGGACGAAGTTCAAGAAGTGGACGAAGTTGACGAAGTGGATGGAGTTGACGAAGTGGACGAAGTTCACGAAGTGGAGGAAGTGGAGGAAGTGGATTAAGTGGACGAAGTTGACGAAGTTGATGAAGTAGAGGAAGTGGAGGAAGTGGAGGATGTGGAGAAAGTGGAGAAAGTGGAGGAAGTGGACGAAGTGGAGGAAGTAGAGGAAGTGGAGGAAGTGGAGAAAGTGGACGAAGTAGACGAAGTGAATGAAGTGGACGAAGTTGACAAAGTTCACGAAGTTGACGAAGTGGACGAAGTTTACGAAGTGGACGAAGTGGACGAAGTTCGCGAAGTGGACGAAGAGGACGAAGTGGAGGAAGTGGACGAAGTGGAAGAAGTGGTGGAAGTGGAGGAAGTGGAGGAAGTGGACCAAGTGGAGGAAGTGGAGGAAGTTGAGGAAGTGGACTAAGTGAACGAAGTTGACGAAGTGGTGGAAGTGGACGAAGTGGAGGAAGTGAACGAGTGGACAAAGTTGACGAAGTGGACGAAGTCGAAGAAGTTGACGAAGTGGACGAAGTTGACGAAGATGACAAAATGGTGGAAGTGGAGGAAGTTGACGAAGTTGGTGAAGTGGAGCAAGTGGAGGAGGTGGAGGAAGCGGACTAAGTGGACGAAGTTGACGAAGTGGTATAGGTGTGATGGAATCCTACTTGACGTAGTCCTCTTTTTGTAATTTTACTTTTTATAGTTTAGCTCTTAAGGAGCATGGGTTACTATAAATACCCAGCTCCTCTATTGTATTGGGACTTTTGAGATTAATGAGAATTAGACTTTCTGAAATAGAAACTATTCTCTCTTGAAAGTCAGGCTAGAGAGTCCAAAGACTTCCTCTAGCCACCTTCCAAGCACATCTCTCACTTTCATTTTCCATTTTCACGGTGCTTCTCATCCTTCACGCTTCCTCTCCTCCACTGCCACATCTGGCACGCGTCAGCTGCCAATACGTCTCCAATCCAACGCGTCAGCCACGTTCAGACCGCGCCTCTCATTTTTTTTCTTCACGCACATTCCATATTCTCTTTCTTCTTCGCGTCTCACTCTCGCTTTCGAGAGTTCTATTGTCTACAATCTCAGATCTGCCTTTCTATTCCATTTTTCACCGATTGTAAGTCACTTTCCACCGATTAAATCAGTAGTTCTTCGTCCTCCTAGGGTTTCTCACCGAACAAACCATCTTCATTTTCCATACCTTCAACTTCCACCGACTAAACCTTAGATCTTAGGTTTTCATGAGTTTCGCTCTCAGTTTCCACTTCAATCTTGAGTTTCGTTTCCATTCCGCTGCGTCTTCATCTCTCTGGAGGAAGCTTCGAGGAGTCAACGTCACGTCTTCGGTCTCTCCTCGGGCGTTCGTCCATCAAGTGGTATTCAGAGCAAGGTCGAACACGCTTCGAAGGTAAGTATCTCGGTTCGTCTCTGTTTCGAGTTGTCTTCTGTTCTTGAGTTGTTTCGCGTCTCGGTTTGATTTTGTTCTTTGTGTTTTGTTTCGATTCAGTCTTGTCTGATTCATATTTTTGTTCATTTTGATTATGATTCGCGTTTCTGTTTTATGTCATCCTCTGTTCGTTTTGTCTCGTTGAGATTCTTTGTGTTTTGTTTCGTTCAATTTCAGAGTTGTTCATCATTTTCCTTCATTGTCTTGAGTGTTCTGATTTGTTCTGTGCCTTGAGTCATTACTTTGAGTTTTATTTTCATTTTATTCGGTGATTTCACTTTATTTGAGTTTTTATTTTCTAAATCCATTTCTGTCATGTTTTAGTCTTGTGCTTTGTTTTATTTTGTTATTCTTAATCTGAGTTTAACCTTTCAAATTTCCAATTCATGATTTGATTTGATATCTGCCTTGTTTGAATCTGGTCAATCATCAAGAGCCGTGACATTCAATTGAATGAGTTCGATGACAGATTTCAGTGGCAGCATTGGTTGATGTATCATGTGCTAATTGTACGATTCATTATCTGAAATGTGTTTGAATGTGAATATCATTGCACACCAAATGAGTGATGAATTTCAATTGTGAGCTCGGGTGCAATTGACTAACATCAACACTGTTTTTCACCAATTACACCGAAATTGGAATTTGCTTTGAAGAGTCTGTGAGTCATTCATACTTGGTTTTAAATTCTTTGCCAAGTTCTGATTCAAATTTTTCCAGTATTGACTTTGTTTCATTGGCATCTATTGAGGTATATGAATCTGCAGAATTGCATTAAAATTGTTTACAACAGTGATTGAACTTAGTTTGAACTTCTGAGTTTGTGATCCATAGTGTGCATTCACTGTTTTCACTTTGGCTATCAATTCTGCAATTGAGAATAAATTTTTGGTCACTCAAGGAAGCCTAAACCAGTGGTATCTGAAACTATAAATGTGGCTGAGAGTGATTAACCTCTTGTTTTCCTTTGGATTTTTTTTCTTTGAGTTGAACCATGTTCACTTTCCTTTGGCAAAAATCTGATTAAGTTGCAAAACTGATTAGGTGATCTGTTGTGAACTGTGACTGAAAATAGCAAGTTCTAAAGTGTTATCCAACTCAGATTTGGCTATCAAATTGTAAAAAAAAAAAAAAAAAGCAAAGAGAGCTGGTGCAATTCACAATATTGTTCACTGTTTCAGTAAACTATCTCTGCCAAAATCAAATCAGATATAACTTTCTTCAATCATAACTGGTTCAACTTAAGTCTTTTTTTTTTATTGTTTTTAAAATCTGTTCTAGTTCTATTCCTTAGGTTCTATTTGTTGTGCTTACTTTGATCAAAAGCTTTGTTTCTTGTTTGTCAATTGTTGGCTGTCTTAGTTTTGTCTAATTCATATGTGCATTCTGATCTGTTGTTCTCAATTTGAGCTTTAATTGCTTTGTTCATCTGATCTAGAGTTGTCTTAAGCAATAGATCTGCTGTGTTTCCATTGCTTGTGGCTGTCCTGTTCTGTTCTACCTGTCTGTCCATTACTTTGATCTTTGCCTAGCCATTTCTTTATTACTTGAGAAGCTATTTCACTCTGGTTTCTGGAATTTGAAAGAAGGTTTGTGTGCTTGGTAGCATTTTAGGTGGTGGTGGTCTGGAATACTCTCCAGCTGTGTACTGCCAAGGGAGAATTTCCTTCCAAGCCTTTCCATTTTGAGTGCTTTAAGCTTTAAGAGAGACTGATTTTTGTGAGTTTTGTGTGGCTACATCTAAAGCCAAAAATCCTTGTTGAGAGTGTGTTATTACTTCAGTTCTGAATCTGAATTGTGCTTACCAATTAGATTTGTGCAGTTTTTGTTTTGATTGCCATATATAGGTGGTGTTTGAATTACAAAAAGCTGCAACAGTACAAAAGTTGAACAAGGAGTCTCATGACAAGTGAACTGAATGGACTTTGGAAGTGCAGACCAGAATCTTTACTGATAGAGTTGTAGAAGTTCAACAGAGTATAGCTTGAGCAACCAGTAGCAGCCATCTGAACTAAAGGGAGTTTCTTTCACCTTAAATTGCATTTGTTTTGGTTGAACTACTCTTGCTATCATGTTGAATCTGGTATGACAGTTTTTGTACACTAGAATTAGCCAATCTGAATTCTGAACTGCATTGCATTGGATTGGTCAGGTTTTGATTAGTCTGGTGGTTGTCTAATCAGTTGGACTAAGGTTTGAACTTCATATATTTGAATCTGATGAAAATTGAGTACATTGACCTATGTGTGCATATCAGAATTTCAATGAAATAATTTGAGAGCTTAAACAGCTGAGATTTATTTGTGCAGATTTCCATTCTGTTTAAATTCATTGTTTAATGTTAGCTGAATTTTCTGCATTACATCATATCATTCTTTGTCCATTGGTTTGATCAGGTTTGATTAATTTGGAATTATTGTTTAATCAGTTTGGTTTCAGCCTTGAATTACACCCATTTGCAGCTGGTTTAATATCCATGTTTATGTGTATTTTGCTGGAATTGATATAATTTCAGTGTGCAGATTTGAACTAAATCAGTGCAGGGATAAAGTGCAGACTAGGAGTGTTGTGTGCAGAGTTGATAAACATTTGGAGTCAAGAATTTTAAGCAGCAGCAGAATATCAGTAGAGCTTACAGCAAGATAGACCAACCATTTAATTAGTTTGTCATTTGAGAGCAAAAACAATTTTATTAGCTGCCAGGATCAACTGTACCGAGAGAAAGGGAAGTTTACTACCCTATATCTTTGTCTGCCATTTGTTTTAATTAAGTGAATCCTCACATCAGTTTGTGCATATGTGTTTGTAGAACTTGATCAATAGAAATCAAGAAGATTTGATAGCAGCAGTACTAAGTTGAGCACGTGGATTTCATTTGAACAAGGTGTTTGGGTCAGATCGTGGCAGCAGCAACATCTCTAATTGGACAGGACTGAGATTGACACGAAGCAAAGTGGATTACGTGAATGTGGGTACCAAGAGCACCGTAGCATAGGATTTCAATTTTTGTTTGTATTTGTACTGGGTTTGTGTTTGCCCACTGTTAGCTTTAGTTTTTGTTTTGTAAAAGGGCCTTTTATAAAGTCCAAGTGTTTAGGAAGAGTCCTTGGTGCTCTTTCAAACCCTTGGCAACTTTATTTGCTTTTATTTTTAGCATAGCTAGACAGGTGAATGTGTCTTGTTAGCCAAAGCTACAAGCTTCACCATAGGAGTAGAATTTAAATATTGATTTGCTTTATGTTTCACGTTTAGGGTGATTAGGCTAAAAGGGATTAAACTCTAAGCCTTTTCACACATTAGAGTCCGAGAGTCTAGTCTTTTAATTGTGCTTAATTGTTTGTGATTGTTTGAGTTGTGTACTTTGTTTCTAAAGGTGATTTTAGTTTAAGGGGTAATTATTAGTAGCCTAAGACATTTCTGGCAAGGCAAGACTTGGTACTTAAGCAGCTCTTTAGCTCACCTCTCTTACCTGGGACTTGTCTAAGTGAAAGTTTTGAACCCTTTAGATTAAGAAAACTTTTAAAAACAAAGATGTCTTCTTATGGTTCATATAGGTCTTCTAGGTTAGATAAAGTTGATGAAATGTTTAAACAAGCTAGGAATCTTCCATCCTTTGGTAAAGACATAGGTGCATTAACATACCTAGCTTGGGAAAAAGAAATTGATAAAATAAATCCTTGGTTTTGTGAAGAGAGTGAATATTATGTCTTAGTATATATCTCTCTAAGTTAGAAGTGCATGCAAGAGAGTGGTGGATGAAAGACAATATCATGTTAGGAAAGGTAGAAAGTCTTCCATACGTGATTGGCATGATTTAAAAGCTTGCATGAGAAGAAAGTTTGTGCCTTCAAGCATTAAAAGAAACCTAGAACTAATTAGGGATTGCATTGAAGATGGAAAATCATTTCTTGAGAGTTTAAATGATCATGGGTTTCTTCGTAGAGAATTAGAATTTAGGGCAAGACTTAAAGAGATCAAGGATAAGAAAAGAGAAAGAGAGATTGAGAGAAAAGAAAAGGAAGAGAAGAAAGAGAGAGAAGAAATAGAGAAAAGAGAAGAGAGAAGAAGAGAGGAATTAAGAAGAGAAGAAGAAAGAAGAGAAGAAGAAAAGAGAGAAAAGCAAGAAAGAGAGAAGGAGGAAAAGGAGAAATTGTTCCTTATGGCAAAACCTATTCTTCCAAAGACCATAGAACTTAAAAGGGAAGGTTTCCAAATCTTTACTTCTTTTCCAATAATTGATTATTTTTCAATTTTTGACTTCTCTTTCAAACCAATTGTCATGAAAACATTTTCAAAATATGACAATTCAAATCTTGAGTTATTCTTATCTTTAAGAAAACTATTAACTCAAGATAAAATAGAATTTGGACTTCTAAAATTCTCAAAGATTACTAATCAAAGCATTAGAAGTTCTTATTCTCTTAAAGAAAAATTCTTTCTTGGATTGATATTAATCGAAGATATATTTGATGTGTATTGCAGATTCGTGTTTGATCCAGGAGGAAGAAAACTAGATCTAAAAGAATAAGGCCACTCCAAGATGGCCATGCTCCCAAAGATTGAGTGGAGCTTCTTCATAAGGCGATTGCCAGATTTGAGGACAAATCTTTTCTTAAGAGGGAGGGCATGATGGAATCCTACTTGACGTAGTCCTCTTTTTGTAATTTTACTTTTTATAGTTTAGCTCTTAAGGAGCATGGGTTACTATAAATACCCAGCTCCTCTATTGTATTGGGACTTTTGAGATTAATGAGAATTGAGTTTTCTGAATTAGAAACTTTTCTCTCTTGAAAGTCATAGGCTAGAGAGTCCAAAGACTCCCTCTAGCCACCTTCCAAGCACCATTCCCATTTCCATTTTTCAATTACCACCGTACTTCTCTCTCACGTCACCTTTCCCCCACTCTAAACCATTAATTCACTGCCACATCTGCAGCGCTTCAACGACACCTCACTACACCTTGCGCGTCTTCGTTTCAAGAGAGCATTTCTCTCTCGGGTCCCTCGTCTCCCTCGTCTCCAGCCATGGTTCTTCACGGTGAGTCTTCTATCCTTGCAGATTCACTTTGTCATTCTCGTTTCTCTCTCGTCACAGCCTCTTCCACCATTTTGTTCATATTTTGACCGTTTAAACACCTCTCTTCACATCGTTTTCCATTTTCCACCGATTGAACCCTCCTTTATTTCGATCTAAACCTTTTCCACCATTCAATCTCCATTTATCACCGTTTAATCGGTCCAAATCGAGTCTATTCCCACTTCTAGGGTTTCATTCGAGTCTCTCAGGTTTCCACAGATTAAATCCTAAATTCTAGGGTTCCATATGTTCAACCTCAGTTTTCCCTTCGCTCTCTAACTTCTATTCTATTCCGCTGCGTCTTCATCTCTCTGGAGGAAGCTTCGAGGAGTCCGCGTCGCGTCTTCGATCTCTCCTCGGGCGTTCATCCATCAAGGTGGACGAAGTGGACTAAGTGGACGAAGTTGACGAATGGACGAACTGGAAGAAGTGGATGAAGTGGACGAAGTTGACGAAGTTGACAATGTGGAGGAAGTGGACGAATGACCGAAGTGGAGGAACTGGAGGAAGTCGATGAAGTTGACGAAATAGATAAAGTGGATGAATTTGACGAAGTTTATGAAGTGGACGAAGTCGAGGAAGTGGAGGAAGTGGAGGAAGTTGACGAAGTTGCAAAATTTGACGAAGTTGACGAAGTGGACGAAGTGGAGGAAATGGTCGAAGTGGAGGAAGTGGATGAAGTTGACGAAATGGACGAAGTGAACGAAGTTGACAAAGTGGAAGAAGTTGACGAAGTGGATGAAGTGCACGAAGTTGACGAAGTGGAGGAAGTTGAGGAAGTGGATGAAGTTGACTAACCGGATGAATTGGACGAAGTGGACGAAGAGGACGAAGTGGAAGAAGTTGACGAAGTGGACGAAGTTGGACGAAGTTGACAAAGTTGACGAAGCGGACGAAGTGGAAGAAGTTGACGAAGTGGAGGAAGTGGACGAAGTTGACGAAATGGACGAAGTGAACGAAGTTGACAAAGTGGAAGAAGTTGACGAAGTGGAGGAAGTGCACGAAGTTGACGAAGTGGAGGAAGTTGAGGAAGTGGATGAAGTTGACTAACCGGATGAATTGGACGAAGTGGACGAAGAGACAAAAGAAGTTGAAAGACGAAGTGAAGAAGTTGACGAAGTGGACGAAGTTGGATGAAGTTGACAAAGCTGACGAAGCGGACGAAGTGGAAGAAGTTGACGAAGTGGAGGAAGTGGACGAAGTTGACGAAATGGACGAAGTGAACGAAGTGGAGGAAGTTGACGAAATGAAGGAAGTGGAGGAAGTGGACGAAGTTGGTGAAGTGGAGGAAATGGAGGGAGTAGACGAAGTGGACAAAGTGGACGAAGTGCACGAAGTGGACGAAGTGGACGAAGTTCAAGAAGTGGACGAAGTTTACAAATTGGATGGAGTTGACGAAGTGGACGAAGTTCACGAAGTGGAGGAAGTGGAGGAAGTGGATTAAGCGGACGAAGTTGACGAAGTTGATGAAGTAGACGAAGTAGAGGAAGTGGAGGAAGTGGAGGATGTGGAGGAAGTGGAGAAAGTGGAGGAAGTAGAGAAACTGGAGGAAGTAGACGAAGTGAACGAAGTGGACGAAGTTGACAAAGTTGACGAAGTTGACGAAGTGGACGAAGTTGACGAAGGGGACGAAGTTCGCGAAGTTGACGAAGTGGACGAAGAGGACGAAGTGGAGGAAGTGGACGAAGTGGAAGAAGTGGTGGAAGTGGAGGAAGTGGAGGAAGTAGTGGAAGTGGACCAAGTGGAGGAAGTGGAGGAAGTTGAGGAAGTGGACTAAGTGAACGAAGTTGACGAAGTGGTGGAAGTGGACGAAGTGGAGGAAGTGAACGAGTGGACGAAGTTGACGAATTTGACAAAGTGGACGAAGTTGACGAAGTAGTCGAAGTGGACGAAGTTGACGAAGTGGACGAAGTGGACGAGGTGGACCAAGTGGACCAAGTGGAGGAATGGAAGAAGTGGAAGAAGGGGAGGAAGTGGAGGAAGTGGAGGAAGTCGACGAAGTTAACAAAGTGGACGAAGTTCACGAAGTGGACGAAGTTTACGAAGTGGAGGAAGTGGAGGAAGTGGAGGAAGTGGAGGAAGTGGAGGAAGTGGAGGAGGTGGAGGAAGTGGAGGAAGTTGAGGAAGTTGAGGAAGTGGACTAAGGGAACGAAGTTGACGAAGTGGTGGAAGTGGCGAAGTGGAGGAAGTGAACGAGTGGACGAAGTTGACGAACTGGACGAAGTGGACGAAGTTGACAAGTACACGAAGTTGACGAAGTGGACGAAGTTGACCAAGTTCACGAAGTTGACGAAGTGGACGAAGTGGACGAGGTGGACCAAGTGGACCAAGTGGAGGAATGGAAGAAGTGGAAGAAGTGGAGGAAGTGGACGAAGTGGACGAAGTTTACGAAGTGGAGGAAGTGGAGGAAGTGGAGGAAGTTGACGAAGTTGTCGAGGTCGACGAAGTGGAGGAAGTGGAGGGAGTTGAGGAAGTGAAGGGAGTGAACGAAGTGGAGGAAGTGGAGGAAGTGGAGGAAGTGGAGGAAGTTGAGGAAGTGGACTAAGTGGACGAAGTTGACGAAGTCGTGGAAGTGGACGAAGTGCAGGAAGTGAACGAGTGGACGAAGTTGACGAATTTGACGAAGTGGACGAGGTTGACGAAGTGGACGAAGTTGACGAAGTGCACGAAGTTGACGAAGTGGACAAATTTGACCAAGTACCGAAGTTGACGAAGTGAACGAAGTGGAGGAAGTGGAGGAAGTGGAGGAATTTGACGAAGTGAACGAAGTGGAGGAATATGAGGAAGTGGAGGAAGTGGACGAAGTGGACGAACTTGACTAAGTGGACGAACTGGACGAAGTGTATGAAGGTGACGAAACAGACGAAGTGGAGGATGTGGACGAAGTTGACGAAGTTAAGTGGACGAAGATGACGAAGTTAAGTGGACGAAGTTGACGAAGTTGATGAAGTGGAAGAAGTGGAGGAAGTGGAGGAAGTGGACGATGTTGACGAAGTGGAGGAAGGGGAGGAATTTGACGAAGTGAACGAAATGGAGGAATTGGAGGAAGTGGAGGAAGTGGACTAAGTGGACGAAGTTGACGAACTTGACTAAGTGGACGAACTGGACGAAGTGTATGAAGGTGACGAAACAGACGAAGTGGAGGATGTGGACGAAGTTGACGAAGTTAAGTGGACGAAGATGACGAAGTTAAGTGGACGAAGTTGATGAAGTGGAGGAAGTGGAGGAAGTGGAGGAAGTGGACAATGTTGACGAAGTGGACGAAGTTGACGAAGTGAACGAAGTTGACGAAGTGGACGAAGTGGACGAAGGGGACGAAGGTGATGAAGTGGACGAAGTTGACAAAGTCGACGAAGTTGACAAAGTCGACGAAGTTGACGAAGTGCACGAAGTGCACGAAGTGGACGAAGTCGACGAAGTTGACGAAGTGGACGAAGAGGACGAAATGGACGAAGTGGAGGAAGTGGACGAAGTGGTCGAAGTGGACGAAGTGGACGAAGTGGAAGAAGTTGACGAAGTGGACGAAGTGGAGGAAGTGGACAAAGTGGACGAAGTTGACGAAGTGGACGAAGTGGACGAAGTGGACGAAGTGGAAGAAGTTGACGAAGTGGACGAAGTGGAGGAAGTGGAGGAAGTGAAGGAAGTTGACGAAGTTGACAAAGTGGACGATGTTGAGGAAGTTGCCGAAGTTGACGAAGTGGATGAAGTCGACGAAGTTGACGAAGTGGAGGAAGTGGAAGAAGTTGACGAAGTAGACAAAGTTGGTGAAGTGGAGGAAGTGAACGAAGTGCAAGAAGTGGAGGAAGTGGACGAAGTGGAGGAAGTTGACGAAGTGGACGAAGTTGATGAAGTGGTGGAAGTGGACTAAGTGAACGAAGTTGACAAAGTGGACGAAGTGGAAGAAGTGGACGAAGTGGACGAAGTTGACGAAGTGGAGGAAGTGGACGAACTGGACTAAGTGGACGAAGTTGATGAAGTTGACGAAGTGGTGGATGTGGAGGAAGTGGACGAAGTTGAAGAAGATGACGAAGTGGACGAAGTGGAGGAAGTGGAGGAAGTGGAGGAAGTGGAGGAAGTGGAGGAAGTGGAGGACGTAGAGGAAGTGGAGGAAGTCGACGAAGTTGACAAAGTGGGCGAAGTTTACGAAGTGGACGTAGTCGAGGAAGTGGTGGAAGTGGAGGAAGTGGACGAAGTTGACGAAGTTGACAAATTTGACGAAGTTGACAAAGTGGACAAAGTGGAGGAAATGGACGAAGTGGACGAAGTTGACGAAGTGCAGGAGTTGGAGGAAGTGGACGAAGTTGACGAAGTGGAGGAAGTGGAGGAAGTGGAGGAAGTTGACTAAGTGGACGAAGTGGACAAAGTGGACGAAATGGACGAAGTAGACGAAGGGGACGAAGTGGACGAAGTGGAAGAAGTTCACGAAGTGGACGAAGTGGTCTAACTGGACGAAGTTGACAAAGTGGAGGAAGTGGACAAAGAGGAGGAAGTTGACGTTGTGGAGGAAGTGGAGGAAGTTGACGAAGTTCACGAAGTTGCCGAAGTGGACGAAGTTCGCGAAGTTACCGAAGTTGACGAAGTTGACGAAATTGACGAAGTTGACCAAGTAGACGAAGTTGACGAAGTGGACGAAGTGGAAGAAGTTCACGACGTGGACGAAGTTGACCAAGTGGACGAAGTTGACGAAGTGGACGAAGTTGACGAAGTGTGCGACGTGGACGAAGTTGACGAAGTGGAGGAAGTGAAGGAAGTGGACGAAGTGGACGAAGTGGACGAAGTTTTTGAAGTGGAGGAAGTGGACTAAGTGACGAAGTGCACGAAGTTGACAAAGTGGAGGAGGTGGAGGAAGTGGAGGAAGTGAAGGAAGTGGACGAAGTTGGTGAAGTGGAGGAAGTGGACTAAGTGGACGAAGTGCACGAAGTTGACGAAGTGGAGGAAGTGGATTAAGTGGACGAAGTTCACGAAGTTGACGAAGAGGAAGTGGACTAAGTGGACGAAGTCGACGAAGCTGGTGAAGTGGAGGAAATGGACTAAGTGGACAAAGTTGACGAAGTTGAGGAAGTTGACAAATTTGACGAAGTTGACGAAGTGGAGGAAGTGGACGAAGTTGACGAAGTAGACGAAGTGGACAAAGTGGACGAAGTGGACGAAGTGGACGAAGTTGACGAAGTGGACGAAGTGGACGAAGTTGACGAAGTGGAGGAAGTGGACGAAGTTGACGAAGTAGACGAAGTGGACAAAGTGGACGAAGTGGACGAAGTTGACGAAGTGGACGAAGTGGACGAAGTTGACGAAGTGGATGAACTTGACGAAGTGGACGAAGTTGACGAAGTGTAGGTGATGGACAAATTTATGAACACCAAAATATGATGTCACAAACTTTTTTTCAATCGGCAAGTATGACCGAATCGTTCAAGTAATAAACTTGGTAAGACCAAGTATCGTTTTCCCAAAGGACTCACGGCCTAGTTTAGTTGTGTGGTTTCTTGATTAGCTAAGACTTAAAGACAAAATATTTGGATTTTATATGCAAAAGACGAAAATTAAATATGTATGCATGAAGTTTTGATCAATGGCAAAAAGCAAAAGCTAAACACTTTCAATGAAATTTATTTATGAATATGTTGTTGGGGTTCAATTTCATCTTATCCACTCTCATATATTTTAGGAATTCAACATTCAAATCATCAATGTTAATGCCACTCTCTAAAGTACCTTTCAAGAAGGCTTCTCCCTAATCACGAGTTCATACAATTCCTAGCATTCCTAATGATCAGTTCATAAGTACAGGAGCTTAACGACAACCAATATAATATTGGGAGAAATTCCCCGGATCTAGACTTCCCCGTACGCGCCCGTATCGACAAAACCAATAATCATGCATCGAATGAGTTAAACAATGCAAGCATTACGCAAAGAGGAAAAACGCTAACTAATGATGAAAGAAAGCATAAGTCTTAATTAAAAGATGTAAAAACAGATTCCATATATGAGAGCTTCAAAAGATTACATTGATTCCCCAACAAACATACAGAGTTTAGTTCACCATATTCATGGTGAACCTAGATGAATTACAATGAAAGAATGAAAGATAAAACCCTAAAAAGGTGAAGAGGAAGCCTCAGCATCCAAGATCCTCCTTCAAAGGGGTGGAAGAGAGAGTGTTTGCTTCGTTCCAACCAAAGATACCTAACCCTAGGAAACCCTAAAGCTTATATATTATTCGTAAATTACAGAAAATTAGGTCCAAGCCCATAAAAGTGCCGCTCAGCGGTAAAATACCGGTCAGCGGTAAGTGCGTGAGACGTTTCTTCCCCTCAGCGGCCATTTTGCCCCTCAGCGGACCTCCCGTAAGCTCCTGAGTGCCGCTGAGCGGTAAACTGCCGCTGAGCGGTGACTTCGGCTTCTCCTTTTGTACTTTTTGATGTCTTTTCTGATTCCATATCTCTCCTTCTTCACTTCTTTCACCAAATTCACCTTAAAACCTGCACAAAAACACTGAAATCAAGCATAAACCTGTCCAGCTCTCTTATTTCTGAAAATATGAAGAAAAGCATGATTTCAAGCTAGTTTCTAAGTATAAAGGTTGGTTTTAGTATCAATTTTAAGCATGAAAATAACAGTTTTTCATCTGTTATCAGTAGGAAGTGGAGGAAGTAGAGGAAGTTGACGAAGTGGAGGAAGTGGAGGAAGTGAACTAAGTTGACGAAGAGGACGAAGTTGACGAAGTGGATGAAGTTGTTTAAGTGGACGAAGTGGAGGAAGTGGACAAAGAGAAGGAAGTTGAGGAAGTGGAGGAAGTGAAGGAAGTTGACAAAGTTGACGAAGTGGACGAAGTTGACGAAGTTGTCGAAGTTGACGAAGTGGACAAAGTTGAATAAGTGGACGAAGTTGACCAAGTGGACGAAGTTAACGAAGTTGACGAAGTGGACGAAGTGGAAGAAGTGGACGAAGTGGACGAAGTGGAAGAAGTTGACGAAGTGGACGAAGTTGACGAAGTGGGCGACGTGGAAGAAGTTGACGAAGTTGCCGAAGTTGACGAAGTGGACGAAGTTGACCAAGTGGACGAAGTGGACGAAGTTAACGAAGTTGACGAAGTGGCCGAAGTGGAAGAAGTTGACGAAGTGGACGAAGTGGAAGAAGTTAACGAAGTGGACAAAGTTGACGAAGTGGGCAGCGTGGAAGAAGTTGACGAAGCGGACGAAGTGGAGGAAGTGAAGGAAGTGGACGAAGTGGACGAAGTTGGTGAAGTGGAGGAGGTGGAGTAAGTCGACGAAGTTGATGAAGCTGGTGAAGTGGACGAAGTGCATGAAGTGGAGGAAGGTGATGAACTGGACGAAGTGGAGTAAGTGGAGGAACTGGACTAAGTGGATGAAGTTGATGAAGTTGACGAAGTGGTGGAAGTGGAGGAAGTGGACTAAGTGGACAAAGTGGACGAAATTGACGAAGTTGACGAAGTGGACGAAGTGGAAGAAGTTGACGAAGTGGATAAAGTTGACAAAGTTGACGAAGTTCACAAAGTTGACGAAGTGAAGGAAGTGGACGAAGTAGACGAAGTTGACAAAGTGGACGATGTTGACGAAGTTGACGGAGTTTACGAAGTGGACGAAGTTGAGGAAGTGGACTAAGTGGACGAAGTTGACGAAGTGGACGAAGCTGAAGAAGTGGACGAGGTGGACGAAGTTGACGAAGTGGAATAAGTGGAGGAAGTGGAGGAACTGGACTAATTGGACGAAGTTGTTGAAGTTGACGAAGTGGTGGAAGTGGAGGAAGTGGACTAAGTGGACTAAGTGGACGAAGTGGACGAAGTGGACAAAGTTGACGAAGTGGACGAAGCTGACGAAGTTGACGAAGATGACAAAGTTAACGAAGTGGAGGAAGTGGAGGAAGTGGAGGAAGTCGACGAAGTTGACAAAGTGGACGATGTTGACGAAGTTGACAAAGTTTACGAAGTGGATGAAGTCGAGGAAGTGGAGGAAGTGGACGAAGTGGGACGAAGTTGACAAATTTGACGAAGTTGACGAAATGGACGAAGTGGATGAAGTTGACGAAGTAGACGAAGTTGACGAAGTGGAGGAAGTGAAGGAAGTGGACGAAGTGCACGAAGTCGACGAAGTGGAGGAAGTGGACTAAGTGGAAGAATTGGACGAAGCGGACAAAATGGACGAAGAGGACGAAGTGGACGAAGAGGACGAAGTGGACCAAGTGGACGAAGTGGACGAAGTGGACGAAGTGGGCGAAGTGGACGAAGTGGACGAAGTGGACAAAGTGGAGGAAGTGGACGAAGTGGACGAAGTGGACGAAGTGGACAAAGTGGACGAAGTGGACAAAGTGGACGAAGTTGAAGAAGTGGAAGAAGTTGACGAAGTGGACGAAGTGGACGAAGTGGAGGAAGTTGACGAAGTGGATGAACTGGAGGAAGTGGAGGAAGTGGATGAAGTGGAGGAAGTGGAGGAAGTGAAGGAGGTTGACGAAGTTGACAAAGTGGACGAAGTTGAGGACGTTGCCGAAGTTGACGAAGTGGACGAAGTTGACGAAGGGGAGGAAGTGGAAGAAGTTGACGAAGTTGACGAAGTGGACGAAATGGAGGAAGTGGATGAAGTGGAGGAAGTGGACGAAGTTGGTGAAGTGGAGGAAGTGAAGGAAGTTGACGAAGTTGACGAAATGGAGGAAGTGGATGAAGTCGAGGAAGTGGACGTCGTTGGTTAAGTGGAGAAAGTGGACGAAGAGGAAGAAGTGGAGGAAGTGGACGAAGTGGAGGAAGTGGACTAAGTGGACAAAGTTGATGAAGTGGTGGAAGTGGACTAAGTGAACGAAGTTGACAAAGTGGACAAAGTGGAAGAAGTGGACGAAGTTGACAAAGTGGAGGAACTAGACTAAGTGGACGAAGTTGATGAAGTTGACGAAGTGGTGGAAGTGGAGGAAGTGGACGAAGTGGACGAAGTTGAAGAAGTTGACGAAGTGGAGGAAGTGGAGGAAGTGGAGGAAGTGGGGGAAGTGGAGGAAGTGGAGGAAGTGGATGAAGTCGACGAAGTGGACGAAGTGGACGAAGTTTACGAAGTGGACGAAGTCGAGGAAGTGGTGGAAGTGGAGGAAGTGGAGTGGACGCAATTTGTGAAGTGGAGAAAGTCGACGAAGTGGACGAAGTGGAGGAAGTAGACTAAGTGGACGAAGTTGATGAAGTTGTGGAAGTGGACTAAGTGAACGAAGTTGACAAAGTTGACGAAGTGGACGAAGTGGAAGAAGTGGACGAAGTGGACGACGTTGACGAAGTGGAGGAAGTGGAGGAAGTGGAGGAACTGGACTTAGTGGACGAAGTAGATCAAGTTGACGAAGTGGTGGAAGTGGAGGAAGTGGACGAAGTGGACGAAGTGGACCAAGTTGAAGAAGTTGACGAAGTGGAGGAAGTGAAGGAAGTGGAGGAAGTGGGGGAAGTGGAGGAAGTAGAGGAAGTGGAGGAAGTCGAGGAAGTTGACGAAGTTTACAAGGTGGACGAAGTCGAGGAAGTGGTGGAAGTGGAGGAAGTGGGAAAGTGGAGGAAGTGGACGAAGTTGACGAACTTGACGAAGTGGACAAAGTGGAGGAAATGGACGAAGTGGAGGAAGTGGACGAAGTTGACGAAGTGGATGAACTTGACGAAGTGGAAGAAGTTGAGGAAGTGTAGGAAGTGGAGGAAGTGGACGAAGTTGACGAAGTGGAGGAAGTGGAGGAAGTGGACTAAGTCGACG
Organism: Vigna umbellata; assembly: GCF_029865625.1. Taxonomy (NCBI): domain Eukaryota; kingdom Viridiplantae; phylum Streptophyta; class Magnoliopsida; order Fabales; family Fabaceae; genus Vigna; species Vigna umbellata. The sequence continues at coordinate 7,324,427 of NC_142174.1, read as the reverse complement.
AAGTGGAAGAAGTTGACGAAGCGGATGAAGTCCTCTAAGTGGAGGAAGTGGAGGAAGTGGACAAGGAGGAGGAAGTTGAGGAATTGGAGGAAGTGAAGGAAGTTGACGAAGTTGACGATGTGGACGAAGTTGTCGAAGTTGACGAAGTGGACGAAGTTGAACAAGTGGACGAAATTGACCAAGTGGACGAATTTAACGAAGTTGACGAAGTGGAAGAAGTTGACGAAGTGTTCGAAGTGGAAGAAGTTGACGAAGTGGGCGACGTGGAAGAAGTTGACGAAGTTGCCGAAGTGGACGAAGTTGACGATGTGTACGAAGTTGACCAAGTGGACGAAGTTAACGAAGTTGACGAAGTGGACGAAGTGGAAGAAGTTGACGAAGTGGACGGAGTGGAAGAAGTTAACGAAGTGGACGAAGTTGACGAAGTGGGCGACGTGGAAGAAGTTGACAAAGAGGACGAAGTGGAGAAAGTGAAGGAAGTGGACGAAGTTGGTGAAGTGGAGGAAGTGGACTAAGTGGACGAAGTTGACGAAGTGGTGGAAGTGGAGGAAGTGAACTAAGTGGACGACGTTGACGAAGCTAGTGAAGTGGACGAAGTGGATGAAGTGGAGGAAGGTGATGAACTGGACGAAGTGGAGTAGGTGGAGGAACTAGACTAAGTGGATGAAGTTGATGAAGTTGACGAAGTGGTGGAAGTGGAGGAAGTGGACTAAGTGGACAAAGTGGACGAAGTTGACGAAGTTGACGAAGCGGAAGAAGTTGACGAAGTGGATAAAGTTGACAAAGTTGATGAAGTTCACAAAGTTGACGAACTGGAGGAAGTGGACGAAGTCGACGAAGTTGACAAAGTGGACGATGTTGACGAAGTTGACGGAGTTTACGAAGTGGACGAAGTCGAGGAAGTGGAGGAAGTGGACTAAGTGGACGAAGTTGACGAAGTGGTGGAAGTGGACGAAGTGGACTAAGTGGACGAAGTTGACGAAGTGGACGAAGCTGAAGAAGTGGACGAAGTCGACGAAGTTGACAAAGTGGACGATGTTGACGAAGTTGACGGAGTTTACAAAGTGGACGAAGTCGAGGAAGTGGAGGAAGTGGACTAAGTGGACGAAGTTGACGAAGTGGTGGAAGTGGACGAAGTGGACTAAGTGGACGGAGTTGACGAAGTGGAGGAAGTGGAGGAAGTGAACTGGACTAATTGGACGAAGTTCATGAAGTTGACGAAGTGGTGGAAGTGGAGGAAGTGGACTAAGTGGACGAAGTGGAGGAAGTGGAGGAAGTGGAGGAAGTGGAGGACGTAGAGGAAGTGGAGGAAGTCGACGAAGTTGACAAAGTGGACGAAGTTTACGAGGTGGACGTAGTCGAGGAAGTGGTGGAAGTGGAGAAAGTGGACGAAGTTGACGAAGTTGACAAATTTGACGAAGTTGACAAAGTGGACAAAGTGGAGGAAATGGACGAAGTGGAGGAAGTGGACGAAATTGACGAAGTGGACGAAGTGGAGGAAGTGGACGAAGTTGACGAAGTGCAGGAGGTGGAGGAAGTGGACGAAGTTGATGAAGTGGAGGAAGTGGAGGAAGTTGACTAAGTGGACGAAGTGGACAAAGTGGACGAAGAGGACGAAGTAGACGAAGTGGACGAAGTGGATGAAGTGGACGAAGTGGAAGAAGCTGACGAAGTGGCAAAGTGGTCTAACTGGACGAAGTTGACAAAGTGGAGGACGTGGACAAAGAGGAGGAAGTTGACGAAGTGGAGGAAGTGGAGGAAGTTGACGAAGTTCACGAAGTGGAAGAAGTGGACGAAGTTGACGAAGTTACCGAAGTTGACGAAGTGGACGAAGTTGACGAAGTTGACCAAGTGGACGAAGTGGACGAAGTGGAAGAAGTTCACGACGTGGACGAAGTTGACCAAGTGGACGAAGTTGACGAAGTGGACAAAGTGGAAGAAGTTGACGAAATGGACGAAGTTGACGAAGTGGGCGACGTGGACGATGTTGACGAAGTGGAGGAAGTGGAGGAATTGAAGGAAGTGGACGAAGTTGACGAAGTGGAAAAAAGTGGACTAAGTGGACGAAGTGCACGAAGTCGACGAAGTGGAGGAAGTGGACTAAGTGGACGAAGTTGACGAAGCTGGTGAAGTGGAGGAAGTGGACTAAGACGACAAAGTTGACGAAGTTGACAAATTTGACGAAGTTGACTAAGTGGACGAACCGGAGGAAGTGGAGGAAGTGGACGAAGTGGACGAAGTGGACGAAGTGGACGAAGTGGACAAAGTGGACAAAGTGGACGAAGTGGACGAACTGGACGAAGTTGACGAAGTTGACGAAGAGGATGAAGTGGAGGAAGTGGACGAAGTGGAGGAAGTGGAGGAAAATTGAGGAAGTGGACTAAGTTGACGAAGAGGACGAAGTTGACGAAGTGGACGATTTGACGAAGTTGTGGAAGTGGACGAAGTGGATGAAGTGGAGGAAGTGGAGGAAGTGGACGATGTCGACGAAGTTGACGAAGTGGACGAAGTTGAAGAAGTGGAGCAAGTGGACGAAGTAGAGGAAGTGGAGCAAGTGGACGAAGTTGACGAAGTGGACGAGGTTGACGAAGTTGACGTAGTTGACGAAGTGGACGATGTGGACGAAGTTGACGAAGTTGACGAAGTGGACGAAGTTGACGAAGTGGAGGAAGTGGACAAAGTGGACGAAGTCGACGAAGTGGTGGAAGTGGAGGAAGTGGAGGAAGTGGAGGAAGTGGACTAAGTGGACGAATTGGACGAAGTGGACGAAGTGGACGAAGAGGATGAAGTGGACGAAGTGGACAAAGAGGACGAAGTGGACGAAGTGCACGAAGGGGACGAAGTCGACGAAGTGGACGAAGTTGACGAAGTGGACGAAGTGGAGGAAGTGGACGAAGTGGAGGAACTTGACGAAGTTGATGAAGTGGAGGAAGTGGAGGAAGTGAAGGAAGTTGACGAAGTTGACAAAGTGGACGAAGTGGTGGAAGTGGCGGAAGTGGATGAAGTGGACGAAGTTGAAGAAGATGACGAAGTGGACGAAGTGGAGGAAGTGGAGGAAGTGGAGGAAGTGGAGGAAGTGGAGGAACTGGAGGAACTGGACTAAGTGGACGAAGTTGATAAAGTTGACGAAGTGGTGGAAGTGGCGGAAGTGGACGAAGTGGACGAAGTTGAAGAAGATGACGAAGTGGAGGAAGTGGAGGAAGTGGAGGAAGTGGAGGACGTAGAAGAAGTGGAGGAAGTCGATGAAGTTGACAAAGTGGACGAAGTTTACGAAGTGGATGTAGTCGAGGAAGTGGTGGAAGTGGAGGAACTGGAGAAAGTGGACGAAGTTGACGAAGTTGACAAATTTCACGAAGTTGACAAAGTGGACAAAGTGGAGGAAATGGACGAAGTGGAGGAAGTGGACGAAGTGGACGAAGTGCAGGAGGTGGAGGAAGTGGACGAAGTTGACGAAGTGGAGGAAGTGGACGAAGTTGACTAAGTGGACGAAGTGGAGAAAGTGGACGAAGAGGACGAAGTAGACGAAGTGGACGAGGTGGACGAAGTGGAAGAAGTTGACCAAGTGGACGAAGTGGTCTAACTGGACGAAGTTGACAAAGTGGAGGAAGTGGACAAAGTGGAGGAAGTTGACGAAGTGGAGGAAGTGGAGGAAGTGAAGGAAGTTGACGAAGTTCACGAAGTTGCCGAAGTGGACGAAGTTGACGAAGTTACCGAAGTTGACGAAGTGGACGAAATTGACGAAGTTGACCAAGTGGACGAAGTTGACGAAGTGGACGAAGTGGAAGAAGTTCACGACGTGGACGAAGTTGACCAAGTGGACGAAGTTGACGAAGTGGACGAAGTGGAAGAAGTTGACGAAGTGGACGAAGTTGACGAAGTGGGTGATGTGGACGAAGTTGACGAAGTGGAGGAAGTGGAGGAAGTGAAGGAAGTGGACGAAGTGGACGAAGTTGTTGAAGTGGAGGAAGTGGACTAAGTGGACGAAGTGCACGAAGTTGACAAAGTAGAGGAAGTGGAGGAAGTGAAGGAAGTGGACGAAGTGGACGAAGTGCACGAAGTTGACAAAGTGGAGGAAGTGGAGGAAGTGGAGGAAGTGATGGAAGTGGACGAAGTGGACGAAGTTGGTGAAGTGGAGGAAGTGGACTAAGTGGACGAAGTGCACGAAGTTGACGAAGTGGAGGAAGTGGACTAAGTGGACAAAGTTCACGAAGTGGAGGAAGTGGACTAAGTGGCCGAATTTGACGAAGCTGGTGAACTGGAGGAAGTGGACTAAGTGGACAAAGTTGACGAAGTTGAGGAAGTTGACAAATTTGACGAAGTTGACGAAGTGGACGAACTAGGGGAAGTGGAGGAAGTGGACGAAGTTGACGAAGTAGACGAAGTGGACGAAGTGGACGAAGTGGACAAAGTGGACGAAGTGGATGAAGTTGACGAAGTGGACGAAGTGGAGGAAGTTGACGAAGTGGATGAACTTGACGAAGTGGACGAAGTGGACGAAGTGTAGGAAGTGGAGGAAGTGGACGAAGTTGACGAAGTGGAGGAAGTGGAGGAAGTGGAGGAAGTGGACTAAGTTGACGAAGAGGACGAAGTTGCCGAAGTGGACGAAGTTGAACAAGTGGACGAAGTTGACCAAGTGGACGAAGTTAACGAAGTTGAGGAAGTGGACGAAGTGGAAGAAGTTGACGAAGTGGACGAAGTGGAAGAAGTTGACGAAGTAGACGAAGTTGACGAAGTGGGCGACGTGGAAGAAGTTGACGAAGTTGCCGAAGTTGACGAAGTGGACGAAGTTGACCAAGTGGACGAAGTTAACGAAGTTGACGAAGTGGACGAAGTGGAAGAAGTTGACGAAGTGGAAGAAGTTAACGAAGTGGACGAAGTTGACGAAGTGGGCGACGTGGAAGAAGTTGACGAAGAGGACGAAGTGGAGGAAGTGAAGGAAATGGACGAAGTTGGTGAAGTGGAGGAAGTGGACTAAGTGCACGAAGTTGACCAAGTGGACGAAGTGGACGAACTGGAAGAAGTTCACGACATGGACGAAGTTGACCAAGTGGACGAAGTTGACGAAGTGGACAAAGTGGAAGAAGTTGACGAAATGGACGAAGTTGACGAAGACGTGGACGATGTTGACGAAGTGGAGGAAGTGGAGGAATTGAAGGAAGTGGACGAAGTTGACGAAGTGGAAAAAAGTGGACTACGTGGACGAAGTGCACGAAGTCGACGAAGTGGAGGACGTGGACTAAGTGGACGAAGTTGACGAAGCTGGTGAAG